>NC_041728.1:27912706-28198577 GCF_004115215.2 Ornithorhynchus anatinus | reverse complement strand
TCTGTAAAATGGGGATGAAGACCGTGAGCTCCACGTGGGACAGACTGATCACCTTGGACCCACCCCCGGCGCTCAGCACGGTGCTCTGAGCGTAATCAGCGCGTAACGGGTGCCATCGTCATTATTATTATCATTATTATTATTAATAATAAAATGGGGATGAAGACCGTGAGCTCCACGCGGGACAGACTCATCACCTCGTCTCCACCCCCGGCGCTCAGCACGGTGCTCTGCGCGTAGTAAGCGCTTAACGGATGCCGTCGTTATTATTATTATTATTAAAATGGGGCTGAAGACCGTGAGCCCCACGTGGGACAGACTGATCACCTCGTCTCCACCCCCGGCGCTCAGCACGGTGCTCTGCGCGTAATAAGCGCTTAACGGATGCCGTCGTCATTATTTTTATGATTATGATGATTATTAAAATGGGGCTGAAGACCGTGAGCCCCACGTGGGACAGACTGATCACCTCGTCTCCACCCGCAGCGCTCAGCACGGTGCTCTGCACGTAGTAAGCGCTTAACGGATGGCCATCGTTATTATCCTTCAAATGGGGCTGAAGACCGTGAGCCCCACGTGGGGCATCCTGATCATCTCGTATCTCCGCCGGCGCTTAGAACGGTGCCTGGCACACAGTAAGCGCTTAACAGATACCGTAACAATAACGATTATTTAGAGCCCCGTTTTACGGACGAGGGGACCGAGGCCCGGAGGAGGGAAGCGACTTTGCCCGAGACCCTGGCCTGCTCCCTCCGCTCTTCCGCCCCGCGGCACTTAATTTGTACAACTGTCGTTTTATTTATTTGTATTGGTGTCTGTCTCCCCCACCCCCCGAGCTCTTTGCGGGGGGGGACTGTCACTGTTGATTGTGGCATTGTGCCTTCCCAAGCGTTTAGTACAGCGCTCTGCACACAGAAAGTACCGAAATGCAGTCGGATGAATGAGTGAAAGGGGGCGGGGCGGAGATTAGAACCCGGATCCTCCCGGCTCCCACGCTGCTCGAGTTCCATCCGCTAGGTGCTTCTCTCTCTAATTAACCAAATCCACGCTTAATAAAGGGGCGCGCCGTTGAAAGCCGGCAGCGGGGCCGTGTTCTTCTCCTTGAATTTACTTTAGGGATTGAAATAATCCCGATGGTATTGGAGCGTCTACTCTGCGCCGAGCACCGTTCTAAGATTCCAAGTGGCCGGGACCGTCTCGGGAATCGGGGTGACCGAGGAGAATGCAGCCCCTCAAAACGAGAAGCGGCGTGGCCCGGTGGCTAAGAGCCCGGGCCCGGGAGTCGGGCGGACCCGGGTTCCGATCCCGGCTCCGTCGGCCGAGGGACCTGGCGCAAGTCGCTTCGCCAGGGGATTAAGACCGAGAGCCGACATGGAGATGAGCGGGTGGCTATCCCGGGGCGGAGTACGTGATGCCTGGTAGGTAGTAAGTGCTTCACGGGTATCGTTTGTTAATACCGTAGAGAAGCGGCGTGGCTCAGCGGAAGGAGCCCGGGCTTGGGAGTCGGAGGTCTTGGGTTCGAATCCCAGCTCCGCCACTTGGCAAGACGCCCCGCTTCTCTGGGCCTCCGTTCCCTCGCCGGTCAAATGGGGATGAAGACCGCGAGCCCCACGTGGGACGACCTGATCGCCCCGCGTCTCCCCCAGCGCCTAGAACGGTGCTGGGCCCCCAGCAGGCGCTTAACAGATACCAACGTCGTCATCATCATTATTGTTTTAAAAAAAAAAAACCAAATCTCTGCCACTTTTCCGCTGTGACTTTAGGCCAGTCACCTCACTTCTCGGAAGCTCAGTTACTTCGTCGCTAAAATGGGGATTACGTCACGACGGGGAGCTCTACGTGGGACGGGGATGACCTGTCTATCTCGTATCCGCCCTAGCGTTCAGTACGGTGCCTGTCCCCTAGTCAACGCTGAGCGGATACCGTTGCAGTTTTCCGTTTTCAGATAGCTTTCGTTAGAGAGCCTTCTCCATCTATAAACAGGGCTGAAGGCTAAGCCGTGCCAGTCACCCGGCCTAAACGTTAACTTGGGAGTCTCGGGCGGGAAGATGGACGTCTTTGTGTTCTTCAGAATACGGTAACCCTCGTCTTCTGTCTCTCCCTCTTTCATTTTTGCTCTCTCCCGCCTTTTTAGAAAAAAAGACCAAATGGCCAAGCAACCTTCCGACCTAAATTCTGAATGTGACAGCGAAGGCGGACGACTGGAGCCCGCAGAGGGGCCGGCTCAGCCCCCGCAGCTCCGACCCGGGGCACCTACCTCTATCCGAACCCAGTATCAAGGTAATCTCTCGGGCGGAGGGGAAAGCTGTTCACAGGGCCCGTTCCCGCCGTCCAGTAGCCCCAGGCCGTTTGCCACCAGATCCCCACTTTTCATCTTTGTCCGAAGATCGTCGCTGCTGTCTAGATCCTCCAGCGGGTATTTCTCTTTTGACACAGACAGGAGCCCTCCGCCTGTGAGTTGCGATAAATCGACCCAGACCCCCAGTCCCCACTGTCAAGCCTTCAATCATTATCTAAGTGCAATGGGTAAGCAAGATCGTGGTAAGACGTGTTTTCGCTCGTTCCATCTCTCCCCCGCGCCCCTCCTTCCGAGCCGTACTGGGTTGGAAGAGGTCCCTTTGGAGGTGTCCGTCCCTCATCCTCTCCCTCTTCAATGGATAGGGAATGTCGGTCCCGATCGTTGGTTCGTATTTCTTTGCGCTTACCGTGTGCAGAGCACTCCCGAGCGCTTGGGAGAGCATAGTGCAGCAGTAAGCAGACGTTCATTCAGTCGTAGTGAGCACTCACTGTGTGCAGAGCACTGTACGAAGCCACCGGGAAAAAGCGGTACGACGATAAACGGCGACGTCCCCTGCCCAAAACGAGCCTACGGTCTGTCAGACCGACAGCGGCCTGATTCGGTTTCTTTTTTTAAATGGTATCTGTTGAGCGCTTGCTCTGTGCCGGCCACTGAACTAAGCCCCAGGGGAGGTACCAGATAATCAGGGCGGACACAGTCCGTGTGCCACGCGGGACCCGCGGTCTTCGTCCCCCCGTTCTTCAGATGGGGTAACTGGGGCCCAGCGAAGCGACTCGGCCAAGGTCGCGCGGCGGACAGGTGTCGGAGCCGCGGTCAGAACCCGGGGCCTTGCTCTATCCGCTGGGCCACGCTGCTTCTTTTAAAAATAGTGTCTCTAAGGGTTCAGAAAGGGGGAAATTCTTGCCTCCCAAACTTCCAGAAGTGTGGGAATCCCGCCTAACACGTAAATGTGGGCGGGCTTTTTACCAACTGGGGTTCACTTTGCAGGCTGTCCCATTAAAATGGGGTCTTGTGCGCGGAGAAAATTGGTCTTCAACCTAGCCAGCTATTTGTTCGTGTGGAAGACATTTTTAACCGCGAGAAAGGAAAGCAGTAATGCCGTCTTTTTAATTTCTTTTTAGCTTATTCAGCCCCGAGTCCTGAACCTGTTTTGTTCCAAGTGCACAGGAAGGCTCAGAATTCGATTTCCCTCATGGCGGATTCTGTTTTCCTCTTGATTGAAGCCAGCACCTTCGTGTATCGGTCGAAGGCTTAGAGCTGTAGGCTCGAAGTTTGTTGTGGGCAGGGACTGTGTCTGCCAACTGTGTTGCAGTGTGCCCTCCCAGGCGCCTAGTGCAGTGCCCCGCACGCGGTAAGCGCTCAGTAAATACCACCTTTGTGACTGATAGAGTAGAAGCACGAGGAGCCGAAGCAGCAGAGATCCCAGCCGGGTAGCTCAGAAGGGGATTTCTGTGAGCCCAGACTGAAAGTGAGCCAGGCGGTGGAAGATAAGTAGGACTGTTTTATGGGTTTCTGCTAGATTTTTCACTAGCTTAATTGTAAGCGTGTATTGGAATTTAGTGGGGGGCGGGGGGCGTTCCGATCGCAGGCCCCCCCCCAGATTTCGAGAAACGCGGGAGGAAGAGCGGTGGCGTGGCAGGAGCGGAGGTTAGGAATTGTTCCTTGGGAAGGGTGGCCGACGGATGCCGCGCCCCCCCCCCCCCCCGCTTTTTGACGACGGCGGAGGGGCCCGGTGGAAAGAGCCGGGGAGTCAGAGGACCTGGGTTCCGGTCCTGACTCTGCCCCTTTCCTGCTCCGTGACCTCGCGCAAATCACTTCGCTTCCCTAAGCCTCGGTTCCCTAATCTGCAAAATGGGGATCCGATACCCTGTTCTCCCTCCTGCCGAGAGACCCGTGTGGTTCAGGGCCCCGTGTCCGCCCGGGTGATTTTGTATCTCCCCCCGGCGCTTGGTGCGCTGCTTGGCACCTAGTGTTTCACCGCGGTTGTCATTCCCCTATCTCCCTGGGTTGAATCCAGATAGGTGCCTGTGGGAGGGACGCCCGCAAATTCCGTGTCTCCACCTAAATGCGTAAGGAAGACAGGCATTATGGCCGAGCTGACTCGGCCCGGCTTTTCAGATGATTCCATCTGAGAAACTCAAGTGCCGGCAGTCACTTCTGCCCCAAGACAGAGCTCTCTTCAGATGACCTGCTGCTGGTGAATAACGATCCCAGATTTACTCCTTGAAACAGTGGCCGTCTGATTTACAGTGGACAAGCGGCCGTCCTCGCACCTGTGAAACTTGGCAGGCCGCCTTGAGGAAAAACACATTTTTGAGGTCTTCCGGCCGCCGCCGGGACCGGTCCGGTATCGGTCGCGTTGGCAGGACGCGCGTTACCGGCAGGAGGTTCGTCCGCCCAGTCGGTCGTATCTGTCGAGCGCTCGGGCGCCTATTGCGTGCAGAGCGCTGTGCTGAGCGTTCGGGAGAGTTCGGTACAACAACAGACACATTCCCGGCCCCCGGCGATCTCACGGGCTAGAGGACGCGCTCCCGCGGCGTCCGTACATAACCTCTCGGTACTAAGTGAATAATAATAATGTTGGTATCTGTTAAGCGCTTACTGTGTGCAGAGCACTGTTGTGAGCGCTGGGGTAGACGCAGGGGAATCGGGTTGTCCCACGCGGGGCTCGCGGTCTTCATCCCCGTTTTCCAGATGAGGGAACTGAGGCCCCCGAGAAGTGAAGTGACTCGCCCACAGTCACACAGCTGACAAGTGGCCGAGCTGGCATTCGAACTCAGGACCTCCGACTCCAAAGCCCGTGCTTTTTCCACTGAGCCACGCTGCTTCTTCCCGGGTAGATCGAAGGCGATCGGATAGGGTAAGCGGCTCCAGGTTTTGGAAGGGAGAAGCGGGCATCCCCTTCCCATTTTCCAGATGAAGAAATTGAGGTAAAGTGGCTCGGGAAGAGGCCGGGGACCACACTGTAGATCTCCCGATGGCCGCTCTTCCCACTAGACCGTGCTGCCTCACCTCTCCGGTTGCCAGTAGTTTTCCGTCCTCTAGACCGTAAGCGCACCGTGGGCAGGGAACGCCTCCACCAACTCTGTCGGACTGTGCTCTTTCAAGCGCTTAGGGCAGCGCTTTGCACACGGTAAGCGCTCAGTCAGTGCGACTGATTGAGGTTCCTCGCCACCATCGGAGTGGAAGATTCCCCGAAGGAAGAATGTTCCTTTGTCTTTCTGCGCATCCCAAATACCTACCGCAGTGCCCTGCGTGGAACACACACTTAATAACGGTATCTGTTAAGCGCTCACTCTGTGCCGAGCACTGTTCTAAGTGCCGGAGTAGATATAAGGTCATCAGGTTGTCCCACGTGGGGCTCCCAGTCTTAATCCCCATTTGACAGATGAGGTAGCTGAGGCCCAGTGAGGTGACCTGCCCAAAGGCACGCGGCCGACAAGTGGCGGAGTCGGGATTAGAACCCCCGACCCGTGACTCCTGAGCCCGGGTTCTTGCCGTGGAGCCACGCTGCTCCTCTGAATGAATCCCTCTCCTGCCACTCGCAGGCGTCTCTAATTCGTCAAATCCATTTCGGTAGTCTGTTGGGCCGTTCGGCTTCCGAAGTTCCAAGCTCCTCGCGGGCGGGAATCGTGTCTCCCAGCTCCGTGGCGTTGTACTCTCCCAAGAATGGGTACGGCACGGGGTTAGCGCCCGGCAGGCGTTCGGTAGACGCCCTTGCTTCATTAGGAAGCGGGAGTCGATCCACGGGAAAAGAAGGTAGTCGTCCCCCCCCCCCCCGCTTCCCCCCCAGTTAGGGGGAAGCGTGGAATTCCTTCCCTTGGGAAACGGCGGAGGCAGAAGTCGCGCAGAAGGTCCAAGAAGGATTTGACGACGGGACCGGGTTAGCTTGTACCTACCCCAGCCAGCTTAATGCAGCGCTTGGCGCACGGTGTGCGCTTACCCAATACTCAGTCATCGTTCCCGGCTCCGGACCTGTGGTGGGTTGCTAGAGAGAAAAGTTGGGAGTGCCATGAGGTCCGTCCACGAGTGACGAAGGTTGTCGGAAGGGGGCCGTCGTCGTCAGCGGTGTGTATTGAGCGCGCCCGACATGCAGAGCGCCAGACCAAGTGCTTGGGGGAGTTAGATACGATGGAGTTGGCAGGCGTGTTTCCTGCCCACAGAGAACTAGAGGGAGAGACGGACAATACTATATGGGATCGGGAAGTAGAAGCCCCGGGTTTTAATCCTGACCCCGCCACTCCGTCTCCTGCGTGACCTTGGGTGAGTCACTTCCCGCGGTGCCTCCGTCACCTCATCCGTAAAATGGGAAGACTATGAGCCCTCCGTGGGCCGGGTGCTGTGTTCAGCCCTGTCATCTTGTCGCTTAGTACAGTGCCTGGTAGTAAGGGCTTAACCAATCCCATAAATCCAAAAATTCCTTATTACCTAATTTATAAGCTCTGAGGCCTGGGCGGAACGGACCGTTCTTTAACCGGGATACGGTCCTGCTGAAGTTCTGATTTCCGATCGGGAGTTTTAAATATCTCCGGTGCCAGCTGGAACCGAAGAAGGCAGTCGTAGGGCCCGGCCCGTGAACGGAGCTGAAGAGAAAGGACGCTTTGTCGTGGGCAGGGAATGTGTCCGTCGGCTGTCGTACACCCCAAGCGCTTAGTACGGTGCTTCGGCTCACACGGAGCGCTCAGTAAATACGGTTGGCTGCCACGTGAAGTTGCAGGATGTCTCTGAGAACGTGGTTCTTGCAGGCTTTTATGCCCGGCCTAATTTTCTTCGTTTAGCGTTGCAGGAATCCTTTGAAAGAGCCATGGGGGGGGGGGGGGGGCAGGTGGAGAAATCTGTTTCTTTGGGCGGTTAACGGGCTCTTTCTGGCTCCGTCAATCCGTGGCCAAACAAAGACCCTTCACTAAGAAGCCTTTACGATGATAGCTACAGTACTTGTTCAGCACGCCCGATGAGCCAAGCACTGGTCTGAGCGCTGCGGTCGATAGACGTTAATCAGGTTGGCCCCCAGCCCCTTGTCCCACGTGGGGTTCACGCTCTTATCCCCAGTTTACGGGTGAGGGAACTGAGGCGCGGAGAAGTTAAGTGACTTGCCCAAGGTCACACGTGGCAGGGCTGGGTTCGGACGCAGGTCCTCCTGACTCCCAGGCTCTAGCCACTGAACGACGCTTTATAGCAGTTGGGACCAAGGCGACCGAAAGAGGTCTTTCCTTAGCCAAGAGCGACTCCCCGAAATGATTTTCTAGTAAACGACGGGCCCTGCGGCTCACGTTTCTTCCGGCGAACATGGGTTTCTGTAACGTTGAAAGATTTAGTGAGGTCTATCCATTAGGAGTATTATCTGCAGGTGTCAGGGGGATGAGGCAAAGCCTATGTAAGTATTCGTCCATTTCTGCATGGAAATCATTTCTGGTTTTATGATTCCTAAACCGTATTTATGTGTAAGGGGGAAGGTAAGATGGCCGTCTTTATGACTTCTTGATCTTCTAGTCCAGAAGAACCGTATCTAGGTATCGTGGTGGGCGAGTGACGCGTCATTTTATAAACGACGTCGCCGTAAAGATTGGGGTTCTCGGTCTGTTTTTCCTGCGTTGCTTGACGTCTGTTTATTGTTCCGTCGCACACTCCCAAGCGCGTAGTATAGGGCTTTGCGCGTAGTAAGCCCTCGGTAAATAGGGTTGAATGGATGAATCTTCAAGGCGGGCACATCCGAGGGGCATCTGAGCGTCCCATGGGGCGTCTGTATGCAGTCCAGTCCCGACGGTCCAAACTGATCGTGACGGAGGCCTAGTCAGATACCCACACCCGAGAACCGAACGAAATCGTCCAAAAAACCGGGCAGAAATGGCGATCGTTCTCCGGTCTGCTCTGATCATTTGGGTAGTCAGTTATTTGGTTTTTCGTCCCGACAGAGTGTACTTGTACCACCATTTACAGTTTTATCCTTCCTCCCGTTTCCACTAAATCATTTCGTTTCTTCCCCGACATCTCCTTTAGATTTCACCCTCATTGAGGGCGGGGGTCACGTCTCCTCCCGTGAGTTCCAAGTCAGAAGAACCTGGGTTCTAATCCCGGCTCTGCCCTTTCCTTGCCGGGTGACCTCGGGCGAGTCACTTCGCTGCCCTGGGCCCCAGTTACCTCATCTGAAAAATTGGAGATTAAGCGTGTGAGCCCCGTGTGGGACCAGGCCTGTGTCCAACCCAGAGCTGGACGCGTGGTAAGCGCTTAACAAATACCATCATTCTTGTTGTGGTTATTAATAAACACAAATCAGATGAACTGTAGAGAGCTCAGCACAGCACTCGGCACATAATAAGCGCTCAATTCAGTTTGATAGAACTATTCTCGACAAAGGGCGGGCCTTGCTACTGGGGGAAATAAACGTCTTCTGGCCCACTGTGTGTTTTTAGATCATTCCGGTCCTTGCCTCCCACCGAACCCCGGTGCTTCCCCCCCCCCCCCCCCCCAACTTTAGGGTAGATTTGGGGTAACCCCCTCCCCTCTCCCCGGCTGTTTTCTTGGGGGGGGCTCCCTGCCCCTTGGGGCTACCTCAGTTCTGAACTGAGTCATCCGTCGGGTCCGTTATACTCGCCCAAGTACTTAGAACAGTGCTCTGCACACAGTAAGCGCTCAGTAAATGCCATCGATTATTTACGCCGTATGCTCCCAAGTGCTTACTACGGCGCTGTGCGCGCAGTGCTCGATAAATGCCATCGAGTAATCGATTGTTCTCTTGTACCCTCCCGAGGGCTTACTACGGCGCTCAGTAAAGACGCACGAATGATTGATCGGTCTAGTGTATGCTCACAAGGGCTCACCACAGTGCTCAGTAAATACAGATTGAACGATAACCATTCCGAACCGGGTCTCCTCCTGCTCGGCCACACAGCGAAGTGCTTCACGGACACCACCGTTTTAAAAAAAAGTATATAAATCAAATGGCTCCCCGTGGGCAGCGATTGGATCTGTTGTCGTCGTCATTATTATCGTACTCTCCCCAGTGCTCAGTACGGTGTTTTTGCACACAGTAAGCGCTCAGTAAATACCGCCGATTGTTTGGACGAGGCACTTTTCACGTCCTGGGTGGGCTTCCGCGGCAGCCTCCTTGCCCACCTCCCCGCCGCCACTCTCTTCCTTCCTTCAATCCGTATTCCCCGCCCGTCTCACGTGTCGTTCGGACACCTCCGGGGGGTTGTTCACTTTGCTCCATGTCGAGCAAGGACGCTTCCTAACCAGTGACTTGAAGGCACTCGTTTGGCAGACTTCCCCGTAACCCGTCTCTCCTCCCTCTAACACCCAGGCTCCGGCCCTTCATTCTTCTCCAACCAACTCACAAACTATGCCTCGTTCTTGTTTTCTAAACCCGGCTCCACCACTCGTCTGCTGGGTGACCTGGGGTAAGTCACTTGGCTGCTCTGGGCCTCAGTTACCTCTCCTGGAAAACGGGGATTGAGACCGGGAGCCCCCTGTGAGGCGGGGACTGTGTCCAACCCAATTTGCTGGTATCCTCCACGGCGCTTAGTACAGTGCCCGGCACCTAACAAGCACTTAAATACCACGGTTATTCTTTCCTCCCAGGCTGGATCTCTTTCGTGGCTCAGTGGAAAGAGCCCGGGCTCTGGAGTCAGAGGTCGTGGGTTCGAATCCCGGCTCTGCCACCTGTCAGCCGGGTGACTGTGGGCGAGTCACTTAACTTCTCCGTGCCTCAGTTCCCTCATCTGTAGAAATGGGGATTAAGACTGTGAGCCCCACGTGGGACCACCTCATTCCCCTGGGTCTACCCCAGCGCTTAGAACAGTGCTCGGCACATAGTAGGCGCTTAACAGATACCAACGTTATTATTATTTTTCCTCATTTGTATCCTTTTTGAGGACTGCTCCCCCCCCCGCCCCCCCATCTTCAAAACCCTTCCGAAATCACGTGTCCTCCAGGAAGCCTTCCCCATTTAACCTCGTCTCCCCTCTTTCACTCATTCGGCCGTATTTAATGGGGGCTTACAGTGTGCAGAGCACTGTACTAAGCGCTTGGAAAGTACAGTTGGGCAACAGCGACAATCCCCGCCCCGTTTTATATCCCTCTTCTCCCTTGGCAGAACCTTTGTGTCACTTAGGTGCTCGCAACAACGTGGAGCGCCTGTCAACCAATCGGTGGTGTTTACTGAGTGCCTGCTATGTGCAGAACACTGTACTAAGCGCTCGGGAGAGTACACTCCGACAGAGTCGTAGACGCACCGCGTGGATCGTGTCTGCTAGTCGTACGTTACTCTCCCAAGCCTGGAGAACAGGGCTGTGCTTCCAATAGACGTCTGATAAACCTCTTGAAAAGTTGTCGGGCAAACATTTATTTATGGCATTGTGAGATTTGTGGTTGATATGAACTACCCTTGCTGCCTTTGAACTCTCTGGCGCGAGGGCTGTGTTTGTTTTTAGGCCGTTCGTGGTAGAGCTGAAGTCCAGGAAAGGTGTTTATTTGAAAATATTTGGTAGTTAGGAGCTTTTAAGGTAGACAGTGGGTGAAGGTGTCATCTCGGCTGTCGGTGGAATTCGTCGTATATTCCGTCGTGTTTGTCGACGGGAAATGAGTGGTATTTATTGAACGCTGTGTGCAGAGCACTGTATTTTAAGCACTTGGGGGAGTACAGTCCAACAGAGTTGGTAGACACGTTCTCTCCTCACACTTGGTACGGCGCTGCATTTCGTTGCCGTGGGAATTTAAGAACGGGGAGGGAAAGAATTGCTAGCACCCGGCGTATCTTCCAGATTTCTATCCAGTTTTCACAGCCTGGATCGTTGGGTTGACGATTTCCTAGGCGTTTTGCTTGGAATTGGGTGTTGGAAGCGTGTTTGAGAGCCCCAAGACCATGGTTGGGGGGCAGGCAAGGGGAAATTCAGGCTGCAGCCTTGAAGTAAAGAATTCCTGGCTGCATCTCCTAAGATTTATTACTTGGGTTGTTTCAGTCCGGCCACTGTTTCTCAGCACCGTCCGGAATTCATCTCGTTGTCTGCGTCTTTCACGCACCCGTGTCAAAGAAGACCGTAGCAGCTTTCGTGACACGGCAGTGTTAAGAGACTTGTTTCCGTCTTTCATCTTTGGTACACGGAGCTAACAGTCTGTTGTAATGAAGTGAAGTATGACCCCTTCCCCTTCTCCCCCCCCCCCCCAGAAAAAAAAACCCCCACAGATCTTTCAATTGAAGAGAAGATTTTTCTCCTGGTAGTTTTTAAAGGAATTTTGAACTCAAAACCAAGTTTCTGGAGCACCTCTTTTAAGAGACTTGTTTCTGTCTTTCATCTTTGGTACACGGAGCTAACAATCTGTAGTAATGAAGTGAAGGATGACTCCCCTCCCCCCCCCAAAAAACCAACCCACAGACCTTTCATTTAAAGAGATTTTTCTCTCTCCTGGTAGTTTCTAAAGGAATTTTACACTCGAAACCAAGTTTCTGGAACACCTCTGTTAAGAGACGTGTTTCTGCCTTTCATCTTTGGTACACAGAGCTCACAGTCTGTTGTAACGAAGTGATGGCCCAAAAAAACCCCCAAACCCACAAACCTTTCACTTAAAGCGAAGATTTTTCTCTCTCCTGGTAGTTTTTGAAGGAATTTTACACTCGAAACCAAGTTTCTGGAGCACCTCTGTTCAGTGACTTGTTTCTGTCTCTCATCTTTGGTACACGGAGCTAACAATCTGTTGTAATGAAGTGAAGGATGGCCCCCAAAAAACCAAAACCCGCAAACCTTTCACTTAAAGAGAAGATTTTTCTCTCTCCTGGTAGCTTTTAAAGGAATTTCGGACTCGAAACCAAATCTCTGGAGCACCTCATCGCTAGTTGAAACTGGATTAATTTTGAGGTGGTGATTTCCTTCCCTGGCATGGTGATTTCTCCTTGTTCTTTGCAAAGAGAACGGGAAGATCCCAAAGGGCAGAATGCCTAAGCTGAAATGTGTAAAGCAAGCAATTAAAGGGTTGAGTGGAGTGGATTTGTTGCATTATAGTAGTAATGGGATTTATTGAAGACCCATTGAATGCTTGCACTGTCCTAAGCACTTAAAGTATAACAGAAGCATGAGGCGTGTGCCCTGCCCCAAAGGAGGAAATAATCGGATGCCTTGAGGAAGAACTTCAAATCCAGTGTTCAAAAATAGAAAACGACGTCTTCGGGAAAGCACCCGAACGAGACATTTTTTTCTGTCTGTCGCCTTTAGCCGTCGTACTGTCCTATCTTGCTGGTGACATGATAATTGGATTCTCAAAACTAAGAATTGGGACCCTGTTAAAATGCAGAATACACGAACCGTGATGGATGGCTGTAAATGCCATACTGTCTCTTTGCAAACGTCGGATTTTATATGGGAAAAGAATGCAAGCGGCGGGGTTCGTTTCTGTCCCCGTTTGGGGAGTTTGAAACAGTTTGAAGGGGATTGGACATGAATAGTCGACTAGTAATCATCAAAGGAGAGAGCTCGTAAGGGAGACTGCCTGGCCTTGAGAATCTAATTTTCAAAAAGGCCAAATGCCTACCGAATAGAGGCAGAAAGGTCGGTTGAGGAGACCCTCTTCAGAGGCATCGAGACAGTAATCGTCTGCATCTGAGATGCCAGAGTACAGACGCCTCTTGAAATTATTCTCTTGGGGAGTTGAGACGGTTCAGAACCAAAGAGGAGGGTGCAAACACGCGCGGATTCTTCGACTGATCTCGAAGAGCATCAGAGTGTCACGGTGACTGGGATCATTTCTTGCCGCTAGTTCTTTGGAGGGTTAAAATGCACTTCGAAAGTTTATGTTTGACTGTTGGGCTAATTATGACTTGACACTCTCGATTTTTTTTTGATCTTCCTGCATTTGCTGGCAACAGTACAGAAAGGCCTTTCTGAAAACCCCAGATTGATTTCACTATCAACCACTTAACCACGATATTAATTTCCTGAATTGCTGAGCCCTGATGATTTCAAATTAGCTTAAGGGTTGGAAAAGCAATTTGCCCAGAGGGACGTGTGTCCAATCAATAGATTTCAGGCCAGGCTGTGAGATGTTCGGTGAGTAGCGAAAACGCCAATGCTGTCTTAAGAAAGACGGCCCGTTTTTATCGTTTGGGGTTTTTTCCACTTGAAATGGCTTACTTTTCTCTTCCTTTCACTTTTCCATCGAATATCTGAATGACTTTGCTGAATGACAGCTCGGAACAGTGCTAGCGTCTGGTTTGTTTCCGATGCAGCTGTATTGGGAATGTTGATGTGTATTAGTTTTCACTCCGATAAAGGGGGGAAAAACAAGGAAGTCAAGCAAACAGACGTAGTTGAATTTAGAAACTTCCCAATAGGATTAGAGCCAAGCACTATCCCTCTAATCTTTGGAGTGCGTTCAAAGTAGTTTGCATTAAATCGTGATTCTCTTGGGTTCGGTTGTTCGGCTCTGTGATTTTGCTCAACCGTGTTTGTCGAAGTTGAACAAATAGAAGCTTTGTTTCCTACCTGGGGTTTTTTTTTTATAATTGTATTTAATCCATTATTTCCCTTGAAAATTGATGTATGATTGTGTTTGTGTTACAGTATCACTTTGCACACCTTCATCAGGTGCTGGTGACTTTTATACTGTTGGCTCCCTCCTTTTACTCTTGGGCTCAAAAGGTGTGGCTGCTGGGAAACTAGACTTCAGCCTAAATGTGGGCTGCCAGGGGCTAGTGACTTTTTTTTTTTCCAAAAGGCAAACATTCAGTCCCAAACCCCCTTAGAAACATGGGGCTGTTTGAACTCTACCATTGAGATTGGCATTTTATCTCTAGGACTCTCTCTGGGCCTGCCAGCCCTCCCCTCCCTCTCCTTTCCTCTTCCTTCTCCTCTCCTCTTCCCTCCCCTCCCATTCTTGATTCCTTCTCCTTCCCCCTTTTTCCTCCTTCCCTTTTCCCCCCACTTCCCCTCCTCCTTCTCCTTTCCTCTTCTTTTTCCCCTTTCCTCCTCCCCCTTTCCTCTTCCATCTTTCCTTCCCCCTTCCTCCTCCCTCCCTTTCCCCCTTCTTCCTCCCTTTCCCCTTTCTTCCTCCCCTTTCCCCTTCCTCCCCTTTCCCCTTCCTCCCCTTTTCCCTTCTTCTCCTTTCCCTTCCTCCCCTTTTCCCTTCCTCCCCTTTCCCCTTCCTCCCCTTTCCTTTAATTCTCCTTTCCCCTTCCTCCCCTTTCCCCCTTCCCTGTTTTTAGAAACCGCCCCCACTGATTGTCTAGGAATCCGAACAGAGACTGGCTAATGTAGACTGTGATGGTTCTGATCCCAGTTCTGTCACTCGTCTGCTGTGTGACCTTGGGCAAGTCACTTTATGTCTCTGGGCCTCAGTTCCCTCGTCGGTAAAGTGGGGATTAAGAGTGTGAGCCCCGTGTGGGACAGGGACTGTGTTCAACCTGATAAACTTGTATCTACACCAGCGCTTAATATAGTGCCCGGCACACAGTAAGCACATAACAAACACAAAAAATCGTCTACAATTGTAGATGAATTCCCTGCCCGCAACGAGCTTTGATTATTGTAACGTCTTACCCTGCTTTTCGATCGGGGAACCACACGTAGGTTTCCCGTTACCTTTTTCAGTATTTACGGTCGGAACTTGGGGATTTTAGGAACCCATTAATGTTCTTAACTTGATTTCCTGTACTTTGTTTAGACTCCATTGCCGATCATTTGATTTCCACGGCACCAATTTGGAGCTGAGCGGAGCAGCACCTCGATTTAGCCTTTTCATTACGGCTGCATTTCACCTTGTACAGTTGTGCTTACTTGAGGCTTACATGCCTGCCTGCTCTCAGTTCTGTGGTTTGTGACCCGAGTTTTGTTTATTTGCGGGTCTTTCGTCCTTGGGGACGGCTGCAGATTAGCCTGGCTCAAGGCAGGAACTGTGAAGCTGTGGGACGAGAGGTGACGGTCGATGGGAGACCTTCATTTTTCTATAGTGCTTAAGCGCTAGCTCTGTGCCAGACGCTGTGCTAAGTGCCGGGGGAGATACAGGCTCATCGGGTCGGACACGGTCCTTGTCCCTCAAAGGGCTTAATCCCCATTTTAGAGATGAGGCATCCGAGGTACGCGGAAGTGCAGCGACTCATCCGAGGTCACACAGCAGACAAGTGGCGAGCCGGGGATTCTGAACCCAGGTCCTTCCAACTTCCCGGTCCATGCTCTATCCACCAGTCCGTGGACCTCAGGGCCAAAAACCCACCCGGGGCTCAGGCTAGGCCTTGTTTGGACTTCATCGCTCGAGCCCAAGGATAAAAATTAATGAAACAGAGACGAGAAATAGAGTGGGAAGGTCAGGAGTGGGGCAGGGGGAGAATCTCCAAGCTGGGGGAGCAGCATAAGCAGGAGAGTTCAGCCGGAAAGTGAGGATTTAATCAGTCGCGCTTCTCGAACGCTTAGCGTGTGCTAAGCACCGTACTGAGCCCTTGGGAGAGTACGGTATAACGGGGTTGGTAGGCGTGTTCGCTGTCGTTCGCAGTCCAGAGAGGAAGACAGACGTTAATAGAAATAAATAGATTCCGGATAGGGACGTGAGTGCCGAGAGGCCGAGGGGGTGGGGGGGAGTAAAGGGAGCCAACGAGGACGACGCAGAAGGGAGAGGGAGGAGAGGAGAGGAGGGCTCAGTCAGGGAAGGCCTCTTGGAGGAGGTGGGCCTCCCGGAAGACCGCGAAGGTTGGGAGAGTCGTCGTCTCTGGGATTTGAAGAGGGAGGGCGTCCCAGGCCAGCGGCGGGACGTGGGCGAGATCGAAGCGGGGTCAAGAGCCTTAAGCCTATTCATGACTCTACCGTGAGAAATAAATACAGCCGCACTCATGTGGGGATTTCCTCCTTGGAGAATAACGTGAACCCGGGAGCGGAGGACCTCAACCTGAGTTCTCCAATAGGATTCAGCAGCTCGCTCTCCGCGATCTCGCCGTCTGTCGATCTCTGGAACGGGCCCTTCGTTTTCGAATGCGTTTTCATGAAAGCGGCCTCCTCGGGCTGGTCGCTTGAGGCAGGATTTGGAAGGGTGAAGGCGTGGTGTTGAAGGCACTCCCTCACAGCCCTGGTGCTTGGAGGGGAAAGAGAAAAGCCGGTGGTCAGAGATGAGCTACGGAGCCCAGTGGGGTGCTGATTTCTGACCAGGCTTCCAAGAGAGCACCAACAAGGAATGAATAATAATAATAATAATAATAATCATGGCTTTTAAGTGCTTACCGTATGCCAGGTACTCTCCTAAGCGCTTGGATTATTAGTTGTACATTCCGAGCGCATTGGTACATTCCAAGCGAAGCAGCGTGGCTCATCGGAAAGAGCCCGGGCTTGGGAGTCCGAGGTCATGGGTGCGAATCCCGGCTCTGCCACTTGTCAGCTGGGTGACTGTGGGCGAGTCACTTCACTGCTCTGTGCCTCCGTTACCTCACCTGTAAAATGGGCATCCACTGTGGGAGCCTCACGTGGGACAACCTGATGACCCTGTATCTACCCCAGCGCTTAGAACAGTGCTCTGCACATAGTAAGCGCTTAACAAATACCAATATTGTTAGTAGTAGTAGTAGTACAGTGCTCTGCACATAGTAAGCGCTCAATAAATACTTTTGAATGAATTGGAGAGGTAAAAGGTAATCGGGTTGGACACACAGTCCCTGTCCCACAAAGGGCTCACGGTCTTAATCCTCATTTTACAGGTGGGAACTGAGGCCCAGAGAAGCGAAGTGACCTACCCAAGGTCACACAGCCAGATAACCAAGCAGGGATTAGAACCCAGGTCCTTCCGACTCCCAGGTCCGTGCCGCATCCACTAGGCCGGGCTGCTTCTCCGACTACTACCGGTCGCCAACAGTACAAATTCAAACGTCTAGAAGAAGTAGAGTGGTCTTTGGAGAGGATCTTCATTTTGTTATAATCAGGAGCAGCTCAAGTTTCTCTCTGCGGCAAGAGCCCGGCCTTAGGAGTCAGAGGTCCTGGGTTCTGATCCCGGCTCCACTTGTCTGCTCTGTGACCTTGGGCAAGTCACTTCACTTCTCCGGGCCTCGGTTACCTCATCTGTCGAATGGGGATTGAGACTGTGGGCCCCGTGTGGGACAGGGGCTGGGTCCAACCTGACGACCCTGTTTCTACCCCGGCGTTTAAAGCAGTGCCTGGCACATAGTAAACGCTTAAATACCATCGCTATTATTCTCATCCCAGCTCTGCCACTTGTCTGCTGGCCTGGGCAAGTTACTTCCCTTATCTGGGCCTCAGTTACCTCATCTGTAGAACGGGGATTCACCTCTCAGGGTCACACCTGGAGAGTTTCCGGTCCTCTACCAGTCTCGACTACCGGAGGAGGAGTCAAGCAGAGGCCTGTCCGTCCCATTCCTAGCTTGGGCAGTGGCTGATGAGGGGAAGGCCGTCTGCTACGAGTCAAAACTCACCCGCGCCGGGCAGCAGCGGCACGGGAGAGAGTCGAGGGCGGAGGCTCGTGTTTTTCGCGCGGAAGGAGGCGATGGTAAACCGTTACTGGATTTTTACCAAGGAAACCTCTGTGGATCCACTACCAGAACGATGGCAGATGGAGGTGGGGCGTTCTGGGAGAGACGTGTCCGTGGCGTCGCTACGGGTCGGACACAGCTCGGCCGCTTAAGACGACAAGGACGGGGATTGAGACTCCGAGCCCTACGTGGAACAGGGACTGTGTCCAACCCCATTTGCTTGTTATCCACCCCAGTGCTTAGCGCAGTGCCTGGAACATAGTAAACTCTCAACAGATACCACAGTTGTCATTATTCCAAGGCATTTGCATCAACCGGCCTCGAGGACGGCTTTTAGCCGTTCCCGTGTTCTTGATTTCGGCCCGATAGATGGAATCATTGGAAAAGCACTCCTTGGGAGGGAACGTTCCTGCTCATTCTGTTGCACCGTATTCTCCCAAGCGCTTCGTACAGCGCGCTCTGCCCATAGGAAGCGCCCAGTGAGCGCCACTAATCAGTTGACGGACGCGTTACTTGCAGCTGGGGTTCCTGGTTCCAGTAGCACCGCTGCGGTAAGGTCACAGTGTGCTTAGCGCTGCAGGGCTTCGATAGTTTACCGATGGCAGCGGTAAGTTGTTTGGAAAATTTCCCGAGTCCCCGATCGGCAGAGCCATTGACGCTTCACGTGCATCTTTTAAATCCATCTCGTGGGCCGATGCTACAGCCTAGGAGGTGGTAATAATGATTATGGTATTTGTTCGGCGCTTATTGTGTGCCGGGCACTGTATTGAGCACTGGGGTGGATACAAGCAAAACGGGTTGGACACGGTCCCTGTCCCCCATGGGGCTCACAGTCGCAAACCCCATTTTCCAGATGAGAGAACTGAGGGCCGGAGAAGCGAAGTGACTTGCCCCAAATGCCATTTTTATCCATTATTTTTCTCTTATTTGGGAGCCAGAAGGTCGGACTATCAATCAGTCAGGCCTAATATGGAGCGCTTACTGTTTACAGAGCTGTAAGCGCGGTAAGTGTTTAATAAATGCCACTCTACCAATTTCAGGCACCTCACTGCCCTAGGCGAACCACCCTCACCGCTCGGCAGATCCTTACCTGATCCTTATTTAGTTGTAAAGTAAATAGATTTTCCGCCAGAATTTAGCAACCACCGGAACAAAGGAGAATGTCATGAGTTATTCTTTCCAGTGGTTTTCGGAAGAATAAAGTAAGGATTTATAGAGGACTTGTTTTTAGAATGCTTTGTTTGTAATCACTGACTTCAATCCGCTTTGCGACGTAATTCTTAAAATGCAGGCCTTTTTTTTTTTTTTTTTTTACGGTATTTAAGCGTCTACTATGTTCCGGGTACTGTTTTAAATGCTGGAGTAGATACTAGGTTATCAGGTTGGTTCAGTCCCCGTCCCACATGGGACTCACCGTCTTAATCCCCCTTTTACACGAGAGGTAGCTGAGGCACAGAGAGGCGAAGCGATCTACCCAAGGTCATGCAGCAGGCAGGTGGTGGAGCTGGGATTAGAACCCAAGCCCTTTTGACTCCCAGATTTATGGGCTCACCGTTAGGCCATGTTGCTCTGAAACCATGCACCGTCAACATGGCGTTAAAAACAGTTTTTTTAACTGAAAAATCGGAAACCAAATGGGTGGAATTTTCAAGAATCGAAATAACACTCCAAACAGCGCTGTCTGGCATCTGCTGTCCTGTGTTTACTCGCATAATTGCCCCACTTTATTTTTTTCTTCTTTTCTTTTTGCTTAATTATTGCAATCCCCAGATAGGGGAGGGGCTGTGACACCAGAATAAAGTTTAGCAACTAGGGGAGCAGGAGAAAAGAAAGTAGGGGAGAAGGAAGAGGTGAGGTAAGGTAAGAGAGTCCTGAGAAGCAGCGTGGTTCAGTGGAAAGAGCCCGGGCTTGGGAGTCGGCGGTCAGGGGTTCGAATCCCGGCTCTGCCACTTGTCAGCCGTGTGACTGTGGGCAAGTCACTTCTCTGTGCCTCAGTTCCCCCGTCTGTAAAATGGGGGTGAAGACTGTGAGCCTCATGTGGGACGACCTGATGACCCTGAATCCACCCCAGCGCTTAAAACAGTGCTCTGCACATAGTAAGCGCTTAACAAATACCATTATTATTATTATTATTTTGGTCCTTCTGGGGCGGTTTCCCAAGTGTCGACTACTACGGGGGACTGGTGAATCAGTTAGACGCTGAAGAGGTGGTACTGACTGAGTTAACTCATGCCTTCCTCCCTCCCCCTCAAGCCTGGTGTGTTGAGTTTTCACCCTTCTTAGCCTGGCCATGGCAGCTTTAATGAATTAACTACACCTACCTGCCCTGCCCACCCCCATCCCTCCTCTAATGCCGACCTTCTCACTGTTCCTAGATCTCGTCTATCCTACCTCCGACCTCTCGCCCTTGTCCTGCCTCTGTCCTGGAACCCCCTCCCTCTTCAAGGGAAGCAGCGTGGCTCAGTGGAAAGAGCCTGGGCTTCGGAGTCAGAGGTCATGGGTTCGACTCCCGGCTCTGCCACCTGTCAGCTGTGTGACTGGGGGCGAGTCACTTCACTTCTCTGGGCCTCCGTTACCTCACCTGGAAAATGGGGATCAACTGTGAGCCTCCCGTGGGACAACCTTATTACCCTGTATCTTCCCCAGCGCTTAGAACTGTTAAGCTTAAGTGCTTAACAAATACCCACATTATTATTATTATTATTCATATCCCACAGACAATTCCTCTTCCCGCCTTCAAAGCCTTATCGAAGGCCCATCTCCTCCGAGAGGCCTTCCCTGACTAAGCCCCCCTTTTCTCTTCTTCCACTCCCTTCTGTGTCCCTCTTCCTCCCTTTATTCACCCCTCTCTCATCCCCACAGCACTTACCCCCATATCCGTAATTTATTTATATTAAGGTCTATCTCCCCGTCTAGACTGTAAGCTGGTCGTGGGCATGGCATGTGTCTGCTACAGTGTACTCTCCCAAACGCTTAGAGCAGTGCTCTGCACCCAGTAAGCGCTCAGTAAATCCAGTTGATTGTCCCTTCCTCCCTCCGGTGCTCCCTAACGCCTGCGGTTATCACTCCTTAGAGTCACGTGGCTCAAACTGTTTTATTTCCTCAAGTCCAGCTGGGACCGTTATGCAGAGGCGGCAGTGGTATGAGCAGAAAGATATTTTTTACTAGGCTATCCCCGCTGCAGTCTGACCATTAGTTTATCATTTGCATGTTTGGCATCAGAAAGCAAAAAAGATGAATAAATTCGATTGTATTTTGAGCACTTACTGGGTGCAAAGCACTGCACTAGATGCTTGGAAGAGTACGGTATGACACAGGCACATTCTTCTCCTCGGCGAACCAGTCTAGAGGGGAAGACAGACAGCAATATAAACAGATGATAAATAAATAGAATAAGCATGAATAAGGTTGTCATACTTTGCAGTCCGGGACTACTCTGTACTTCTTTTTCTGCAGCTCTGTTTTAAAATCATGCCCCAAGACAGTCGGTTGTATTTGAGCGCTCACTGGGTGCAGAGCACTGTGCTAAGCTCTAGGGAGAGTAGACTCTAATAATAAACGGGATACATTCCCTGCCCACAGTGAGCTTACGGTCTAGCGTTCTGCAGGGTACATAAAGTCCAGGAAGGGGGCCCCTTTGGGGGCTTCTGGATTCGTTTATTCAGTTGTATTTAGCGCTTACTGGAGGCAGAGCACCGTGCTAAGCGCTTGGGAAAGAACAACACAAGAAACAGACACGTTCCCTTTCCACGACCAGCTTACGGTCTAGGGACGAGGGGGGCGACAGGCATTAATAGAAATAAATTCATTACAGATGTGGACATGAGTGCTGTGGGGTTGGGAGGGGGGATGAGCTCAGTGGGAAAGAGGGCAGGGTGGCCCTTGGATCACCTTTGCCAGGAGCATTCTGAGGCAGGGGATGACCGGGAACTCCACGACATGTTTCTTGCACCTTTTTTTCCCCCTTTGTGGGGGGCATTTGTTAAACGCTATGTGCCAGACACCGATCTAAGCTCTGGGGTGGATACGGGGTGGACAGTCCGTGTCCCACGTGGGGCTCGCGGTCTTAATCCCCACTTTGCAAACGAGGTCACTGAAGCACAGAGAAGCCAAGTGAGTGAATGAATGCTCCTGGCAAAGGTGATCCAAAGGCCACGCTTTCCCACTGAGTTCCTCCCCGCTCCCAACCCCACAGCACTCACGTCCGTATCTGTGATGTATTCATTTCTATTATCATTATTTCTTTCCGACTCCCAGGCGCTCTAGCCGCTCGGCCACGCTGCTCCCCGTGCCGGGAGTCTTGACGGAGTGATACTTAGGTTTGTTTATGAAGTGATTCCTCCAGGCTTTGGTTTGATTTTCTTAATCTTCGTGTGGTGCGCTGTTAGAGGAGCGATCCAGGAAGGGAAGACGCTGGGAGAGGGGAAGTGCTGAATGGATGCTAGTTTCGTTGACTTGGATAATACCAGGATCAAGAAACCTGCCCGTTTCTCGAAGAGCCGTGAAACCTTGAAACGCTTCAGTGCTTCCCGCTTCAGGGCGTTGGTGAAATGCCCTTTTTCCAAGTGAGCAAATTTCAGCCGAAAGTGTATCTGACTTCCCAAAGGACACGTAATATAAGTGGGAGGAGCGGTGTGGCCCGATGGAAAGAGCACGGGCCTGGGAGTGAGAGGACCTGGGTTCTAATCCCAGCTCTGCTCCCTGTCCGCCGGCGGACCCTGGGCAAGTCATTTCTCTGTGCCTCGGTTCTCCCGTTTGCCCTCCGCTTTGGACAGTGAGCCCCATGCAGGTCAGCGACTGTGTCCAGCCTAATTAACTTGCATCCACCCCTGCGTTCGGAACGGTGTTTGACACAGAGTGGGCGCTGAACAAACACCATAAAAAAAAAAAATAAGCGGCACAGACTCCAAAAACGCTAATGCTACGCTAGAGGTATTCATTTCATTTCAGAGGAGCAGCGTGGCTTAGTGGGTAGAGAAGCAGCGTGGCTCAGTGGAAAGAGCCCGGGCTTGGGAGTCAGAGGTCATGAGTTCGAATCCCGGCTCTGCCACTCGTCGGCTGTGTGACCGTGGACAAGTCACTTCACTTCTCTGGGCCTCAGCTACCTCATCTGTCAAATGGGGATTACCTGTGAGCCTCACGTGGGACAACCACCCTGTATCTACCCCGGCGCTTAGAACGGTGCTCGGCACATAGTAAGCGCTTTACAGATACCAACGTTATTAGAGCACGGGCCTGGGTTCTAATCCCGGCTTCGCCACCTGTCTGCCGTCTGACCTAGGGCAAGTCGCTTCGCTTCGGTGCCTCAGTTACCTCATCCGTAAAATGGGGGAGTAAGGCGATGAGCCCTCTGTGGGACGGGGACTCGGTCCTACCCGATTATCTACTACCTACCCCGGCACTCAGTAGAGTGCCTGACATATAGTAAGCCCTTAACAAATACCATGATTGTTATCATCATCACTTGAGTATCGTAATGTTTTTAACATCTGCTTCATCTGCTTTATCAAACATCTGCTTTGAGAAGCAGCGTGGCTCAGTGGAAAGAGCCTGGGCTTCGCAGTCGGAGGTCATGGGTTCGACTCCCGGCTCTGCCACTGGGGGCGAGTCACTTCGCTTCTCTGGGCCTCAGTGACCTCATCTGGAAAATGGGGATTAACTGTGAGCCTCACGTGGGACCACCTGATGACCCTGTATCTACCCCAGCGCTTAGAACAGTGCTCGGCACATAGTAAGCGCTTAACAAATGCCAAGATTATTATCAAGAGTACACCCTTAGTGTGGAGCCATTCAAAGTTTCGCTGTCCCCCAGTTTTTTTGTCGTCACATTCGTTTGACGGGGTGTAAATGCCAGTGAAAACTTAGCGATCAGCCTGATTTCCCCTCTGCGTCTCCCTCTTAAAATAACGAACCAACAGTTGGACCGTTTACTGATTTGAATTTAAGCCTCACCTAAGGCAGACTCATCCCTAGGTTGTCGTACTACCAAGGGGTGGCTGTAACTGTCTCTCAGATTAGGTAGGTTTAATGTCCAAGATTTCTCGATGCAATCAACTGTAAGCCTGTCAGAGGGCAAGTACTGCCTGTCTGTTACCGATTTGTACATTCCAAGCGCTTAGTACAGTGCTCTGCACATAGTAAGTGCTCAGTAAATACCATTGAATGAATGAATGAATGATGCAGTCATTTTAGACACTTTGGGGAAATTTTCACCATTGAAATTTTTTAAAAAGCTTCGATAGGTTTTCCTTAAGACTCCAGCACCTCTTTGGACAGAACGTCTTCATTGCAAAACTTATTTCAGGGACAGTCGTAAGGCGACGGAGTTGGCTTTTATTTTCGTTTTGTGAATCCCCCTCCCCATCGATACCGTTGACATCGGTGGTACTTACTGAGCGTTTACCACGTGCGGAGCAATGTATTAAGCACTTGAGAGAGTACCGTGCAACAGACTTGGTCGATAAGTTCCCTGCCCGCAATGAGTTCACTTTATGCTATGTTAAAAGACTTATTTAAGGACTCCGAATATCGGCATGTTGCTTGACATTGGACAGACTCTGATTAATTACTTGGACCAGGACACTTTACACTCATTCACGCAAAACCCAATAATGCACAGTAACATTATTCCTTCTCTGTCGCCTTTGCATTCTTGTTCTTAAGCACTGGGAGTCTTGAAAACTCTTGTTACGATATGACGTTAGCGTCTTTCGGAAATGTATCTTATTAGCTGTGTGCATCTAAAAAATTTCAAATTTATTTTCTTTTTTATTCCGACGCAGCTTCCATTAGACAGCCTCAGTCTGTTCCTGAAGATATGCGGCCGGAAATATGGATTGCCCAGGAGTTACGGCGAATTGGAGATGAGTTTAACGCTTCCTATTGTCCAAGAAGGGTAAAATTTCCATTATTTTCTGTTCCCTTTTTAGGGGTTTGCTCCCCAGGGTCTTAATGTCATCAGAAACGAGTGATGTTTCACATGCATCCGCCATCTCTCCTTTTCCCCACATTATTTCTACAACATAATGCCTAAGATTAGAACAGATGAGCCGACTATTTTAAGTGCACTTTGAGATGTCAAGAAATTGGATTTCATTCCATTTTTTTTAAGCCACCGTGCCGTTGACGTGAAAGTATTAGGTTTATGCAATTGAAAGTTTCCCCACTATTCAAATTTAATATAACTGTCGTTCAGCCTGTGATTTTGACAGCCTTGGACGAGGCAAAATCAATTGAGAGCATTCCGATAGCATTCAAGGGAAAGATAAATTCATTAAAATGGGAATGCTTGGATTCTGTGATTCTGCCGGTTCAACCAAAACTGAGTAAATGAAGCAGTAAAGCTTTATCTGGCGTTTGGAAAGGGAAAGGTATAGTTTCCGCTTAGGGGTAACCTAGCCAGTGAAGTTAGTGGACGATGATTTAACAAGATCGCGGACTAGGAAGTCAGTAACGTGGCTAACGTGTTATGTTCTCAAAATTCCTTAAAATATAAGCAGCTTGATGTCACTTTAGAGGAACGAGTAGAACTGGTCTTATTACAAGATTCAACTCTGCCCCTTCCCCTTAGAGGGCTCTTCATTTTCAAAATGGTTACACTTTCAGCGGAAGCCACAGATTAAGGCCATTGACTCGAATCGAGACTGTTTATGCACGGAGATCCTATTTATTATTAGTAGTAGTAGTGTTGTTGTTATGATGTTGGCCCATGTGAGACTTGAATAATGAAAAGCGCTCTGTGACTTGGAACAAGAGACTAATCTTGTTTAATGATATGAGGAGTTTTATTAACGTGTATAAAAAATCAGCGTTCATAGCGTAAGGAAGAGAGGCTCTGTATGTAGGCCATCTAGGACGAATTCGTAAAAATGAAGCGGATCGTGTGTGGTTTCTTCTCTGTCAGAATGAAGGTTTGCCCTCCTAAATGTGAAGTAGCTAGTCACGATGGTAGCTTTAGATGTGCTGTAATGCCTGCAGGAGCTTCATGAATTCAGCCAACATCGTATTTTACCTTTTTTTGGGTTTTTTTTCAACGTTTGAATATCTTTGGTGTGCCCTGTGAGGGCTTGTGATGTCTAAGTCAACCTCTTTTGTCTCGTCTCCTTCATTCTCCCGATTCTCCCCTCTGAAGTATCTGCCCTTGAGGGTTTCTTGTCAAGCCTGTTCTTTTCCCTATTTCGTTACATGTCTCCCATGTGGTTCGGTTCTGGATTTTCTGCCCTCGTACACGAGGTGGGTGATCATTTTTCTCCTTCCTTTTTTTGGAGAGATTTCCCCCCCGCCCCGCAACGATGGGAAAGGGACTTGAGTAACTATTCCCCAGAAACAATGCGAAAGAAAGGTCATCTCCAGAGGAGGAGTAGTGTTATCAAGCGATGTCGTCTGGCGGGCGTTAGAAAAGAGGCCAGTGCAGGCCAAACGGACCCAGGAGGTTGTCTCTCTCTCAGCCTAGGATGGTTGGTGGTGGTGTTTGGTACATGGGACACCAGAGCCTTTTAATCATTTCCACGAGAGATTGTAGCTTGAGACTTCTGCACTCAAAGCAGGGGCTGCTATGGATGTCCCGCTTTGGCTTTATCACCGATCGCGACTTGAAACGACTGTCGGTGGGATGACACGGGACGGGTTTTGCATTCGCATTAACTGTGTCCCCTTAGGTCTCCTTAACCTTTGTGCGTGTGCCTTTAGTCGACTCTGTTCCCCCGGTGGAATGATTGGGACTCTGCTTTGAGTTAAATTCCTCTCAGCGGGGAGGAAGAGATGTCTCAGGAAGTCCAAAGGAGGTATTAGGGTAGAGAGTCATGCTTGGGGGGTTCTAAGAAGCCCGCAAGGTAGGCATAGGCAGGTGTGGGGGTCTCATGACTCCCACCTGCTCCTCTGGGATCATTTGGGGGTTGGGAAAATTAATAGACTGTGGACTCTAGACTTTAAGCTCGTTGTGGGCAGGAAAATGTGTCTGTTTATTGTTACGGTGTACTCTCCCAAGTGCTTAGTACAGTGCTTTGCACAGGGTGAGCGCTCAGTAAATGTGATTGAATTGAATCGTAGGCTGGATGGTAGCTGGGGGTGCTCTGCTCAATCTTCCCACTCCATCAGTGATGGGAACTCAGGGCATAGCAAATCAATCATTCAATCGTATTTACTCATTCGTCGTAATTATTGAGCACTTTGTGCAGAGCACTGTACTGAGCGCTTATGATGTATTTGTTAAGCGCTTACCAAGTGCCAAGCACTGTTGTAAGCGCTGGGGTAAATACAAGGTAATCAGGCTCTCTCCCGTGGGGCTCACGGTCTTAATCCCCATTTTACAGATGAGGTAACTGAGGCACAGAGAAGCTAAGTGGCTTACCCAGGGTCACACAGCAGACAGGTGGCGGGGCCGGGATCAGAACCCACGTCCTCTGACTCTCAAGCCCGTGCTCTTAGAGCACTTTCCTAAGTCTTTGGGAGAGCACAATATAACAGTCACATTCCGTGCCCACAACGGTGACTGCTTCCTATTTCGTGTTTAAAAACAAAATTATTGAATCCCTTACGTAATTGAGATAGATAATGGAGTTTCCCAAATGTTGATCTAGTTAACCAAACAATTAGATGATGTTCTGGTTATGCCTTGATGTCCTTGGCTGTTTGGTTTTATTTACCAACTGCTTGGGGGATCTGCTGATGACTGTTTTCTAATCCATTGGCGGGGATGGACCCTCCTCAGACTTGACTGCTTTCTTTTTAGTCCCGTTTTTGAGCTCTTATTTGTAGAAACACATTTTTATTTTATCTCGCGGGCCCTCTGTCATTCCCGTATCCGTGGTTAATTGAATGAATGAATGAATCTGACCATTTTTGAAGTTAAAATGAGGTTAAGTTTCCAGTCACATTTGTATCTGTTTTCAGACAGGGATGACTGGAGGTCTTGTTTTCATGGGGAGGTTGCTGTCGGATATGGTGAGCCCTACTTCACTGCATTTGCTTGTTTGTTGTAAGCTGCTATTTCTTTCTATGCGCCAGGCACTGTTCTAAGCCCTGGGGTAGACATAAACTAACCAGATTGGACACAGTCCCCGTCCCACATGGGGCTTACAGTCTCCATCCCCATTTTATACATGAGGGAGCACAGGGAAAAGTCAGGTGACTTGCCCGAGGTCACACAGCAGAGAGAACTGAAGCCGGTATTAGAACTGAGGTCCTTCTGCCTCCCAGGTCCGTGCCCTATCCACCAGACCTCATGAATTCTCGCTGCATTTAATAGTGCGGCACATTGCCGAGTGAAGCTGCGTCAGATTTGGACAAGTCCGTTCCTCTTATAGAAGTAACCTAAGTTATTTGCCAGAATACCAGGATATACTGCATTTACTCAGATAACTGCTCCATCTTTTGGCATCATTTTTGCAACCCCAAAAGAGGGAAGGGCTAGTCTATCAGCATAAGAGCTAAGCGTCGCGGTGAAGGAGCTGGAGGAGCATCAATCAGTGTAATTTGTACAAATTATTTATATTAACATCTGTCTCCCCCTCTAGACTGCAAGCACGTTGTATGTAGGGAATTGTGTTTGTTGTAGCGTGCTCTCCCAAGCACTTGGTGCAGTGCTCTGTACACAGCATGCAATAAATGTGATTGATTGATAGAGCTTTTAATAATAATAATAATAATAATGTTGGTATTTGTTAAGCGCTTACTATGTGCCGAGCACTGTTCTTGTGCCCAGCGTACTCTTCTAAAGGCTCGGAAAAGGTACAGTTCTCTGGAGTTGGTAGATTTGGGCCCTGCCCACAAGGAGTTTACAGATTATAGTGAGACCCAGACATTAGAAAAAATCAGAGAGGGGAAATGGCCGAGTATAAGACTTATGTCCTAAAAATAATAACTGTGTCATTACGTTCCTACTTTGTGCCAAGCGCCATATTAACGTGCGGGGGTAGCTGAAGCTAATCAGTTCAGACAGTTCCTGTCCCATATGGGGCTCACGATCAACGTAGATAGGAGAACGGGTATCGATTCCCCATTTTACAGATTGGGAAACCGAGGCCCTGAGAAGTCAAGTGACTTGCCTGAAGTAGGCAAGTGGCGGAGCCGGGATTAGAACCCAAGTCCTCTGACTCCCTGTGCTCTTTCCATTAGGCCATGCTGCATTTCAAAAAAAAGATAAATGTGTCTTTTATTTCTTTAAAGATCTGGCGGTGGAGGAAGGGGAGAGGAATTATCTGAGTAAATATGGTAATCGTCCCTCTGTAGAAGTCACATTTTTCTCCAGTGTTTTTGCCAGTAATCTGGTTTCCATGATTTTAGAAACAGCTTGGCATTCACGGACAACGGACAGATTTTTACTTGAATTTGATTTTAATTGGCAACGAGTACTAAAAACTGACCTGCATCTTTTGCTATAACGTGTGGAATAGAAACAGGATTATCCCATGAAACAATTAAAGGTCACGGGGCTGATTTGCACTTGTGCCAACCTCCAAAACTTCCTAATACCCTGTTAGAGTGTCACTATCCCTCCCTTCAAGAAGTTTATAATCTAATGGGAATGACGGGAAGATCCAGGTTCTCCCTGTTCTCCGTCTTGAGTGTGACCCCCCCCCCTTGTGGGACAGGGACTGTGTCCCCACCTGGCGAATATTTATCTACCCCAGTGTAAGCGTTTAACAAATACCATTAAAAAAAGTTATTTTTCTGATAGGGCAGAAGGAAAAAGACAACAAAAGTGAATGAATCTTTGTATTTAGAATAAAAACCACAAGTATTCCTTTGTTCAGTCGTATTTATTGAGCGCCTACTGTGTGCAGTGCACTGTATTAAGCGCTTGGGATAGTACAATAGAACAGTATAACAGACGCATTCTCTACCCAAGACGAGCTTGACTACTTCAAATGTGTAAGCCCTTAAGGAAGCAGAATGGCCAAGTGGATAGCGCACGGGTGTGGGAGTCTCGAAGGACCTGGGTACTAATCCCGGCCCTGCCACTCGTCAGCTCTGTGACCTTGGGCACGTCACCTCATTTCACTTCTCCGGGCCTCAGTGACTTCATCTGTCAAAGGGGATTAAGACTGTGAGCCCCATGTGGGACAGGGACTGTGTCCGACCTGATTAGAGAAGCAGCGTGGCTCAGTGGAAAGAGCCCGGGCTTGGGAGTCAGAGTTCATGGGTTCGAATCCCGGCTCTGCCACTTGGCAGCTGGGTGACTGTGGGCAGGTGGCTTAACTTCTCTGTGCCTGAGTTCCCTCATCTGTAAAATGGGGATTAACTGTGAGCGTCACGTGGGACAACCTGATTACCCTGTATCTCCCCCAGCGCTTAGAACAGTGCTCTGCACGTAGTAAGCGCTTAACAAACACCAACGTTATTATTAGCTTGTATCAACCCTATCCCGGCTTAACAAATACCATTAAAAAATAAAAATAAAAAAGAGGGTAAGGATCGTCTCTGTCAGCTCTATTGAGCTGTGCTCTTCCCAAGCGTTTGGTCCAATGCTCTGCACGCCGAGCGGTCGATCAATACCATTGAGCGATGGAGAAAAATATTAAGGATGATCGGGTGTAGCGGAAATTAATTGGGAGAAACTTCCTGGACGAGGTGTGATTTAACAAGAACATTGTAGCTGGAGAGTGGGGGTCTAGCAGAATGAAAGGGAAGGGAGTTCCAGGAACCGAGACAGGCAGGAGCAGAGGTTTTAACGCGGGAAAATCAAGAGCGTTGAAACTGTGAAGCGTTAACCTGAGCCGTGTGAAGAGTGTGAACTCCGGAGAAGCGAGTGAAGTGAGCAGATGTATGGGAGAGAACTGGCGGAGGACCTTGAAGCCGGTGTTTCTGCTTGATGTGGGGACTGCAGACTAAGCTCCTTGTGGGTAGGAAACGTGTCTACCTAACAAGAATAATAATTGTGGTATCCGTGAAGCCCTTACTACAGGCCAGGCACTGTACTGAGCGCTGGGGTGGATACAAGCAAATCGGCCTGTCCCACGTGGGGCTCACAGTCTCAATCCCCATTTTACAGATGAGGGAACTTAAGCACAGAGAAGTGAGGAGACTTGCCCAAGGTCACACAGCTGTTGGAGCGTATTCTCCCAAGAGCTTTGCATAATGCTCTGTACCTGGTAAGCACTCAATAAATACCTCTGATGGATTGGTGTGAAGGGAATCTTGAGCCCCACGAGGGTCTGTCCGATCGGTTTATGTTGTAATTACCTCAGTGTTTGGCACAGTGTTTTGGGCGTAGTATGCCTTAATGATTACCATAACCAACTGGGTCGCCATTGCAGGTTTTTTTGAACGTTGGAGAGGGGTGTACTGATTGACTTTCTAGAAAGATAAGTCTGGACTGCAGTGGGTCGTGTAGACTGAAGTGGACATTTGATATTTGTGTTGTCCACGTCTCCCCCCCCCCCCCGCGCACACACAACACTTACAAACGTAGCCAAGCATTACATAAATTATTTCTGTTAACATTTTATCTCCCCCTCTAGACCTTAAGCTCGTCGTGGGCAGGGAACGCCTCTCTCCCAAGTGCTTAGTTCAGTGCTGTGTACATGGTAGGCGCTCAATACATTCCAGGCCGATCGATTGACAGACCGGAGTGATTGACAGACCGGAGGCAGGGCAGAAGTCACCGAGGAGATGTGCGGTTGGGTAGTTGGGAGATGATGGGAGAGCGCCAAACCAGAGGAGTGATTCTTTGAGGAGACGACGGGCTAGAAATTTTGTGGAAGAAAAGCTAGCGAGATCCAGTGATGCAGAGCGGGAAAATTTAAAGTAGATGAGAGAGAGTCGATCCCTCTCTGAGTCGCACCTGGAGAGTTTCCAGTCCTCTAAAAATCTCTGCTAGGGGAGGAAGAGGCAAGCAGAGGCCCGTCCATTCCATTCCCAGCTTGGGCAGCGGCTAGCGAGGGGAAGGCCATCTGCTACGGAGTCAAAACTCACCCGTGCCGGGCAGCAGCGGCACGGGAGAGAGTCGAGGGCGGAGACTCGAGTTGACTGCGCCGAAGGAGGCGACGGTAACCCGCTTCTATATTTTTACCGAGAAAACGCTCTGGATCCACTACGGGAACGATTACGGACGGAGAGCGGGGCGTCCTGGGAGAGTTGTGTGCGTGGTGTCGCTGTGGGTCGGAAACGACTCGACGGCATAAGGCAGGACAAGAACAGAGAGTCAACGATGATGCCAGGGCAGTGGACTTGTGGGACAGGGAGAGGGAAGGTGGTAAGTTGAGTAAGATGGAAAAGTTAGGATGAGGGGTTGGTTTAAGAGGACAGAGCTTTGTTTGAGCTGGGGCAAATCTGAGGTGCTGACAGGATGCGCGTGGGGAAGACGAGAGGAAATGGAATATCGTAGAGCGAGACTCTTTGTGGTACTTAAGTGCTTACTGTGTGCCGAGCAGCGTGCTAAGCGTTGGGGTCGATTCAAACTGCTCAGGTTGGACACGGTCCGTGTCCCACATGGGGCTCCCAGTCTCAATTCCCATTTCACAGATGAGGGAACTGAGGCCCAGAGAAGTGAAACGACTTGCCCGAGGTCACCCAGCAGACAAGTGGTTCTTTCTGTGCTTCGGATTCCCCTTCCACGGCTAGCATTTTCCGTGGCAACTCATTTCTCCACCTACCTTGCTGCCTCTTTAAAACCCTGTTCTACTTGGTCCTTTGCGATAACTCGATGGTGTGGAAATTCAATAATGGGAAATAAGGGCCGGCTAGATTGGTTCAGTTCACTCGGAAATATGAAGTAAGTGGTCGCCGTGTACTACTTAACTAATAGGCTTAATGTAACGCGTAGCTGTTATCTGTTTAGTTTGCTGTGCGGCCAGAAGTGCGGAGAGGATTACCAAGTACTCCGGAGAGAACAGAGAGGGAGAAAAACTTCTTTGGAACTTGAAATGAGGAGCAGCTGTTTCCTTCATTAGCCTGTTTATCCTGTATAAGGACCAAGAAATAAAACTGCAGTTGCCTTCGACGCCACCGGTCCCGGCTGGTTAAAGAGAAACCTTCACAGACTGCCTCCTCACAGATGGATCTAGGCGGTTCCTCTACAAAGACGGGAGAGTGACTTGAGAGTAGAATCTTTCCCGCTCAGTCAATCCGTCCATCGTATTTATTGAGTGCTTACTGCGTGCAGGGCACCGTGCTAAGCACGGCGTAGCGGATGGAGCCTGGGCCTCGGAGTCAGAAGGTCACGGGTTCTGATCCCGGCTCCGCCACTCGTCTGCCGGGTGAACTTGGGGAGGTCGCTGCACTCTGCTGGGCCTCAGTTACCTCATCTGTAAGATGGGGATACAGGCCGCGAGCCCCATGTGAGACAGGCTCTGGGTCCAACCTGATTAATTTGTATCTACCCCAGTGCTTAGAACGGTGCCCGGCACGTAGGAGGCACTTTCCAGATACCATCGTTATTATGAAGCGCTCGGGAGAGCACAACACAATAATATAACAGACACGTTCCCTCCCCACAACAAGCGGTGTTATCTAAGCCCCCGAATGAGGGTGTTTCCAGAGTGCTTCATTTCGACAGTCGTCCTTTCATTTCCCTCCTCCCCCTCCCTACCGTCAAGACTGGTTTGCCGCTTAGTAACCATCGCTTTGACATTGTTTTGAGTCGCTTTTTAAAGTCACAGCTTATGTTGTCTGAGTCTCACCACGCTCCCCCCGCCGGTCTGAAGGAAGCCAAACGCGAGACCAGATTTGTGCACCGGGGTGTGTTTCAATGGCTGACTGGGCAGCGTGTTGATCGTACGAGTCCTCGTCTCCAAGCTGCAGCAGGTGGAGACACCGCGGCCTCTCCCGTCCGGGCCGGTGCCCACGTGCGGATTCGAACGTGTCCTTTTTCAGAGGCACAGGTGCACACGTGTGGATGACTGCAGCCGGTACATTTTTAACCTCCGGGAGGAAATGAAGATGTACACGAAGCGAGGTTTGGCGTTCTCACTCGCAAAAACCCAGAATAAGAAACTCGACGCCGGGCCGGCCAGCTGAAGCAGAGCCTAGTGATTTGTGTTGTGGTTAACATTCAGCGCGTTTTGACTTAGCTCTTGTCTGAGGTCGCGGTGTGCAGGGTACAGTGTGTTCCTAACAGGCAGCATTTCAACTAACGATGCCAAATCTCGGAAATTTGCTCGTAAAGGGAGGGGAGCGCGTCTGCTTATTCTGCTGTATTGTACTCTTCCGAGTGCTGAGTACCGTGCTGTAGCACACGGTGAGCACTCGGTAAATGCCATTGATTGACAGTGATAATCACGATTACGGTGCTCGTTATGCACGTACTGTATGTCGGGCACCGCTCTAAAATTGGCAGATAGATGCACGCTAATCAGGTTGGACACAGTCCCTGTCCCACATGGGACTCTACCCTCTTAATCCCCGTTTTACAGACGAGGGCACCGAGGCCCAGAGAAGTGGAGTGGCTCGCCCACGGTCACACAGCAGGATTCTTTACCCCGTTAAGCAGCGGAGCCCTGAAAATGGGGGAAAACAGTCTTGCCTTACGCCGTCGGGTCGTTTCCGACCCATAGCGACTCCATGGACACGTCTCTCCCAGGGCACCCCACCTCCAGCTGCAGTCGTGCTGGTAGTGGGTCGGTAGAGTTTTCTCGATAAAAATACAGAAGCGATTCACCGTCGCCTCTTTCCGCGCAGTAAACCCGAGGCTCCGCCCTCGACTCCCTCCCTTGCCGCCGCGGCTGCCCAGTAGCAGATTGTAACGGATTGCCGGCCCCTCGCTAGCCCCTGCCCGAGCTAGGAATGGAACGGACGGGCCTCTGCTTAACTCTCCCTCCCGTAGCCGAGACTGGTAGAGGTCTGGAAACTCTCCAGGTGTGATCATGAGAAGGAGGGAAAGCAGTACTAAATGGAAAAACAAAGTGCTCGATTGAAATGTGCTGTGTTCGAGCAGTGTGGGCAGTTTCAGGTGTGCTGTTTTTAAAAGAAGGTGGTTGGTTTTTCTTGGTGCTGAATTTTGCATTTTGGCCGCTAGATAGTGGGAAGAAAGGACCATCCTTGTGCCTTCGGTCCTCTACGTTGCAGGTTTGTCTGGACAGGGGAACATGCCTGCCAATTCTCGTATATGGTACCCTCCCAAGCACTTAATACAGTGCTCTGCACCTAGTAAGCGCTCAAAAGCCATCGAGTAGATGATAGAGTAGGCGACCGAGTACTAAAGTCGGTTTTCCGTTAGCAGAGCACTGCCTTTTTCCCATTAAGCTGGTGGTTCTTTGGATTTGGACACAATCATTTTCTAATGATTGAAGCAAGGTTATTTAATCATAAATACTCAATCAGTTCTCTCCTCTAGACACTGTAAGCTCACTGTCTGCAGGGAACAAGTCTACCAACTCCCGTTTTCTGTTGTTTTGGGTTTTTTGGGGGGTGGGGGGTTAGTATTTAAATAAAGTGCTTATTATGTGTCAAGCACTGTAGCACTGGGGTAGACACAAGTTTATCAGGTTGGACCCATTCTAAGTAGGAGGGAGGAGGATTTAATCATCATTTTAAACAGTTGAGGAAACTGAGGCCCAGAGAAGTGAAGTGACTTGCCCGAGGTCACTCAGCAAGAAATTGGCAGAGCTGGGATTAGAACCCAGGTCAGGTCATTTAACTTCTCTATGTCTCAGTTCCCTCATCTGTAAAATGGGAACTCAATACCTAAATATATATATATATGTTGGTATTTGTTAAGCGCTTACTATGTGCAGAGCAGTGTTCTAAGCGCTGGGGTAGACACAGGGGAGTCAGGTTGTCCCACGTGGGGCTCACAGTCTTCATCCCCATTTTACAGATGAGGGAACTGAGGCACAGAGAAGTTAAGTGACTCGCCCACAGTCACACAGCTGACAAGCGGCAGAGCTGGGATTCGAACTCACGAGCCCTGACTCCAAAGCCCGTGCTCTTTCCACTGCGCCACGCTGCTTCTCTAATAATGTTGGTATTTGTTAAGCGCTTACTATGTGCCGAGCACTGTTCTAAGCGCTGGGGTAGACACAGGGGAATCAGGTTGTCCCACGTGGGGCTCACAGTCTTAATCCCCATTTTACAGATGAGGGAACTGAGGCACAGAGAAGTTAAGTGACTCGCCCAGAGTCACACAGCCGACAAGTGGCAGAGCTGGGATTCGAACTCACGAGCCCTGACTCCAAAGCCCGTGCTCTTTCCACTGAGCCACGCTCTGTCTTCCCTCCTACTTGACTGTGAACCCCCTGTGGGACCTGATTATCATGTAACAATAATAATAATAATAATGATGACGATGATGATATTTGGTTAAGCTCTAACTTTGAGCCAGGCACAGTCCTAAGCACTGGGGTGGATTCAAGCAAATCGAGTTGGACCCAGTCCCAGTCCCATGTGCGGCTCACAGTCTCAATCCCCATTTTGCAGATGAGGTAACTGAGGCACAGAGAAGTGAAATGACTTGCCCACGGTCACACAGCAGACAAGTGGTGGAGCGTATCTCCCCCGAGGCTGAGAACAGTGCTTGACACAATAGCAAGTGCTTCACAGATGCCACCGTTGTTATAATTGTCTTGTCTTTGCTCAGCGATCGATCGGTGTATTGAGGAAAAGTTTAGTGAAATAGGCAGAAGGCAGGCAGCAAGAGGCAGAGGAGAAAGAAGAAAGAGAGGCTTGGATAAATATTAAACTTGATGTTAGCCCCTTGAATCCATTTTTTTTGTTTTGTTTTGATTTGGGCTACAAGACATGGCGTGGCCATAAATCTATTTCATTCCAGTTCTGTCAGTTTCTGCCTCTACCCTGATCTCCTCTTTTCCAACTTCTCAAAGTTTGCTGTTCTCCTTTAGTAGTAATGAATGACAATAATAATTGGGGTTTTTGTGAAGCACTTACTATGTGCCAGGCACTGTACTAAATGCTGAATTAGGTCATCAGGTCCCGTATGAGATTCACAGTCTAGGTCGGGGGGACGGGTTATTGAATCCGCATTTTGCGGATGAGGAAACTGAGACACAGAAGTGACTTGCCCGGGGTCACACAGCAGGCTGGGTGGCACGAGGCTGTCAGTCGCTCGTACTTAGCGAGCGCTTACTCTGTGCAGAGCACTGTACTGAGCGCTTGGGAGAGTGGCACCGGAGTACCGAAGATTACCGGGGAGAGCGAAGTTGATCCCGTTTGACTGGGATCAAATCTTAGATCGTCACTTGGATCCAAGCCCCACCCCGGCCCCACTCTAAGAAAAGTCCTTTTGAGGGCTCGCGATCTCACAGCTGCGAGCTTCCTGATCTGTTTTTCCAGGAATTCCAACCGGATGGGAAAACCAAAGTTGGCGACATAACGCAGCCTGGGTAAAGGCAAACGACTGACTCTCGGCCTCTGATTTCTGCTAACGGGATGCCTCTGCCGGGTGACCTTGGGCAAGCCACTTTACTTCTCTGGGCCTCAGTTACCGCATCTGTAAAACGGGGATGGAGACTGTGAGCCCCACAGGGGATAGGAACTGTGTCCAACCCGATTGGCCGGTATCCACCCCAGCGTTTAGTACGGTGCCTGGCACATAGTACTTAACAAATATCACTATTATTATTATTATAATTATTATTAGATCTTGAGCCCCTTGAGGGCCAGGGTTGGTGACTAATTCCCATCCATGTTCTCTTTCTCAGTGCTTAATGTGATACTTGAGATACGGTAAGCACTTGAAACTATCACTATTACTTCCTTCTGAGTACATTCACAGACAAATCAGAGAGACTGTGAACCCCCGGTGAGGCAATCTGATTCCCCTGTGTCTACCCCAGCGCCTAGAACAGTGCTTGGCACATAGTAAGTGCTGAACAAATGCCATCTTTTGCAGCGCTCAGTACAATGCTCTGCACACAGTAAGTGCTCAGTAAATAGGATTGAATGAATGGCCGGCCCTACCTCGTGTGTGCCGTGTGACTGGGCGAGTCACCTCACTTCTCGGGGCCTCGGTTCCCTCATCTGGAAAATGGGGATTAAGACCGAGAGGCCACTGTGGGACAGGGACTGCGTCTAACCCCATTTGCTTGCATCTACCCCGGCGCTTCGTACAGTGCCCGGCACACAGTAAGTGCTTAACGAATACCGTAGTCACCCTCTAGGCCGTCAGCTCACTGTAGGCAGGGAGTGTATCATTTTATTATAGTCTTCCAAGTGCTCCGCAGGCGGTAAGCGATTTCCCCCTATGAGACTGTGAACCCGTCATTGGGCAGGGATTGCCCCTATCTGTTGCCGAATTGTCCATTCTAAGTGCTTAGTACGGTGCTCTGCACATAGTAAGCTCTCAATAAATACTATTGAATGAATGAAGTGCTTAGTAAATATGATTGACTGACTTTGTCTACAGTTGAATTCTGCCCATTATTCTATGATCCTACCACTGACGCTTCCAGTCCACCTGTGGCAAGAATTTTCCCCTGTACCAGTCCAAAAAATGGACCACGCTGGACTCATGCTCCCTTCTTTTTTTTTTTGCATGGCATTTGTGTGCCCGGCATCCTGCTACGTGCTGGGGTAGATACAAGCTAACTGGTTTGGATGTGGTCCCTTTCCCATTTGGGGCCTCCCAGTCTTCATCCCCATTTTACAGATGAGGTAACTGAGGCCCAGAGAAGCAAACTGACTTGTCCACGGTCACAGACAAGTGATGGAAACTGGGATTAGAACCCAGGTCCTTTTGACTTTCCAGACCCAGGCTGGTTTTACTAGGCCACGCTGCTTGTAAAAGAAACCTGAGCCCTGTCTTTGATATTGTTGAAAGAGTACAAGCTTGGGAGTCAGAGGACCTGGGTTCTAATCCAGGGAGTCCAATACAACAGAGGTGGTCGACGTGTTCCCTGCCCCCCAAGAGCTCACAGTCTAGGCCGGGAGACAGATATTAACAGAAATGAAGACAAAGTTGGAGAGAGAAACAGGTGAAAAAAACCAGATAGGTATGTTAGAACCAGATTGTGAGGGGTTTATAGTTTGATGCAGAAACCGTTGGAGGGCTTAGGAGAGAGAAAAGATATAATAAGAATAATTAGGGTATTTGTTAAGCACTTCCTATGTGCTAGGCATTGTACTAAGCACTGGGGTGGGTACAAGCAAATTGGGTGGGACACAATCACTCTCCCACATGGTGCTCGCAGTCTCAATCCCCATTTTACAGATGAGGTACCTGAGGCCCGGTGAAGTGACTACCCAAGGTCAAAACGCAGACAGGTGGCAGAGCTGGGATTAGAACCCGTGACCTTCTGACTCCCAGACCTGAACTCTGTCAACTACACCATGCTGCTTCTCGGATATGGTCTCAAACCGATTCTCTGCGGGAGACATTGGAGGCCAGAAGCTCCTGTTCCCCGAGGCTTATATATTTCTAGTATTTATTAAAAAAGGCCTGGAGGTTCAAAGATTAGAATAGAGTTATTTTCTACCTCTCAGTTTTTTCCCTCTTAGAGTCAGACGCGTCAAAGTTGTGCAGAAGAACTACTAAAGAGATGAGGTTCCCCTGATTATTTTCAAAATCCAGAAGGGAATAATAGCATTTTGGGTTGTTTTTATTTTCCACTTTATCTGGTTTAGTTTGCCAAGAGGTTTTTTTGCTTTTTTTTATGGTATTTGGTAAGTGCTAAATCTGCGCCGGGCACTGTACCAAGCACTAGGGTAGATACGAGCTCATCAGGTTGGACACATGTCCCACAAGGGGTTCACAGCCTTAATCCCTGTTTTCCAGATGAGGTAAATGAGGCAAAGAGGAGTTAAGCAAGTTGCCCAGGGTCACACAGCAGACAAGTGGCGGAGGCGGGATTAGAACCCAGGTCCTACTGAAGAGTTGGAGAACCAACCTCAGGCCTGTGTCTCGTATTTCGGCTTTTGTTCCAGTCCCCTAAATTATAAACTGGCCTGTCACACTCTATGTTGTCAGAGAGGATTGTTCGTCGGCCGACACATTTTTTTGAGCCATTTTAACCCTTTTTGACCCCTTGTCGATTGACAAGCTTGTCCCAGCTCTGATCTAAGAGCTGAGAGTTGCGATTAGGAAGGCTGATTTTAGTGGTCGCTCAAGGCTGTGCTCCCAAAGCCTAATTGTAGTTGATGCTTAGGCTTCTTTGTAAATATGAGGTTTCTTAACATTTAGCTTCCTTCTGTTTTCTCGGGAATCTGGAGTGTACTGGTTTACTTAAATAAGCAGCAGCTGCCTGCACAGAAATCATTAAAACCTGTGAGTTCCTAAAGTGTCGGTTGTAATTTGGGTAGCATTTTGAGAGGCTCCTGGAAATCTAGCCCTGTTGTTCCTCGTTTTTAACAAATAGCAAAAAAAATTAGCTGCAGTTAATGGTAACTGTGAAGTGCTTATAGGTGCCAAGCATCATACTAAGCAGGGTGGCCTAGTGGACAGAGTACGGGTTCAGGAGTCAGGAGGTCCTGGGTTCTCTTTCCGGCTCTGCCCCTTGTCTGCTGTGTGACCTTGGGTAAGTCCCTTCCCTTCTCAAGGCGTCAGTTACCTCATCTGTAAAATGGGGATTGAGACTGGGACCGTGTCCCATCTGATCACCTTGTATCTGCCCCAGAATTTAGAACAGTGCCTGACACACAGTAAGCACCAACAAATGCCATAAGTACTCGGCACAAGGCGCTCACAGTTTTAATCCCCAGTTCACTGACCCGAAGCGTAGAGAAGTGCATCGACTTGCCCAAGGTAACACAGGGGCTTAGAGGCCAGGTCCTCCGACTCCCTGGCTCCTGCTCTTTCTATGAGGCCCTCCTGCATCTCTTCCTTTTCTTCTCTTCTGCTTTATTTTATCTCGTCTCAACACCTCTTCTTGCCCAGATCAATGTCATTTCCTTAAGCCCTTCTTGAAATATTGTCCTTTTAGATGGAGATTGAGTTCTTGGCTCCACACATTTGCATACACACAATAGGGCCGCTTTACAGGAAATCAGATCTATTATCTCTCCCCTCCATATCCTGAGGGGATTTCTGGATTTACAAATCCCACAGTGAGAGAAACAGAACTCAGAAGGGGTAGTGACTCTAGAAAATCCCATTAAGCGTGTCCCAGTCTCAATGGGGAGAGTGGCTTTTTAAACTTTAATAAAATAAGTATAATGGTTATGGTGTTTATATCAAGCGCTGGGGCAGAGATGAACAAATCGGGTTGGACAAAGTCCCTGTCCCACGTGGGGCTCACAGTCTTAATCCCCATTTTACAGATGAGGGAACTGAGGCACAGAGAAAGTGAAGTGTCCTGCCCAAGGTCACACAGCAGATCTGTGGCAGGGCTGGGATTAGACCCCATGCCCTCATGACTCCCAGGCCCATGCACTCTCCGCCACGCCATGCTGCTTCTACTTTACTTTCCTTACCTCTAGCAGAGTCTCTGGAGCTGAGCCTTCCTAATACGGTTTTGATAATATATTGTTTCAAATAGTGTCTCTGACCCAAGATGTCTTTGCATCCAGCAGAAACTGCTTGCCACCCACTTCAAAGCACTCGATCACCTTGTCCCCTCTGAACTTACCTCGCTGCTACGACCCAGACCGTGCCACTTTGCTCCTCTAATGCCAACCTACTCACTCCACTCCATCTCGTCCATCTCGCATCCGGCTTCTCGCCCACGTCCTGCCCCTGGACCGGAGCGCCCTTCCACTTCGTGTCCGACAGACTCCCCACCTTCATTCTCCCCACCTTCAAACCTTTATTAAAATCAAATCTCCAAGAGGCCTTCCCCGACGAAGCCCTCATTTCCTCCTCCTGCGTCGCCTTGATTTGCCCACTTTGTTCACGACCGTCCCTCGGCCCCACAGCACTTATGTACATATCCATAATTTCATTTTTTTCTATTAATGCCCATCTCCCCCCCAGACTAAGCTCGTGGTGCGCAGGGAGTGAGTCCGTTGTACTCTCTCTAGCGCTTAGTAAGTGGTCAATGAATATAACAAATTTGATGCTTGTCATAAAGGACGTCCCCCCGCTTCAGTTCTTCTCTAACCGACTGCATTGCTCTCTTGGAATCCCACCTGTTCCATGAGGCTTTCCCCAGTTAATTTTTCTACTTCTCCAGGTCTCTCTTTTCCAACTTCCACCTTGACCTTGGCCAAGTCACTTCACTTCTCTGGGTCTCAGTTCCCTCATCTGTAAAACGGGATTAAGACTGTGAGCCCATGTGAGGCAGGGACTGTGTCCAACCCAATCACCTAAGAAACACCATAATTATTATTAGCAGTAGTAGTATTATAGAAGGCAGACCGCTTCTGAGAGGGCTTGCGGAAAAATGCTGCTTCAAGCCCACTGGCAACTGCTTTTCCCCTTCCCCTTAAGCAGCTCCCTTACTAGGTCTGAAGTCAACAGGCTTGAGGGGGACTGGTTGGATGATAATAATAATTGTGGTATTTGTTAAGCGCTTAGTATGGTGCCCGGCACATAGTAAGCGGTGGGGTAGATATGGGGTAATTGGGTTGGATTAAGCCCTCCTCTCCTCTTCTCCCACTCCTTTCTGTGCCGCTCTTGCACTGGGATTTACTCCTTTTATTCACCCTTCCCTCATCCCCACAGCGTCTACCTACATGTCCGTAATTTATGTACATTAATGTCTGTCTCCCCCTCTAGACTGTAAGCTCGTGGTGGGCAGTGAATGTGTCTACCAACTCCATTATATCCTACTCTATCCTACTAGAGAAGCAGCGTGGCTCAGTGGAAAGAGCATGGGCTTTGGAGTCAGAGGTCATGAGTTCGAATCCCACTCTGCCACTTGTCAGCTGTGTGACTGTGGGCAAGTCACTTAACCTCTCTGTGCCTCAGTTACCTCATCTGTAAAATGGGGATTAAGACTGTGAGCCCCACGTGGGACATCCTGATTCCCCTGTGTCTACCCCAGCGCTTAGAACAGTGCTCGGCACATAGTAAGCGCTTAAAAAATACCAACATTATTATTATTATTATTATTACTCTTCCAAGCGCTTAGTACAGCGCTTTGCACACAGAAAGCGCTCAGTAAATACGATTGAATGAATGAGTAAATACGATTGATCCATGAGAAAGCCGGCCGTTGCTAACGTCGGACCTTCCAGATCTGTCCAGGGATATAGGCGGCAGTCTGATAATGCTATACCTGGCTCTGTAACCAAACCACCGGGAGCCCATAGACCCCAAGAATGATGAACTGAGAAAAAGAAACACTTCTGCAATCATTTAGATAAACCCAACTCTGGAGAACCAGCACTGGATAAATTATTTATCCTTGGCAATTTTAACTCTAGAGCTAGAAGAGGTATCCACCCTCGGAAAAAGTCATCGGGTCTGTGTGCCGAGCAGCGTAGTAAGCGCTCGGAAGAGTACAGTACAGCAGGAGGGGGAGACCGAATGAATGCACCGAACACCGTCTTTCCCCGGCCAGTCAAAATGAAAACATCTCGAGTGCACCCACGATCCAGGCAGGAGCATCTCATCGACTACATCGGAGCAGGCCGAGGGAACGTCGGGTGTACACGGATCCCATCAGATGTGCGCGGACCAGAGGACTGGACCCGGTGGACCGTGGAGCAAGACTGTCGGAACAATTGCCTCGCAAAGTGTCCACCGGATCAAATCAACTGTAAACCCCCAGAGGAGGAAGGTATCCGCGGGGAAATCTGCAGTAGCGTCGCAGCAGCCTTGGTGGAACAGGAAATTCCATCTGCGTTCCCAACACGTGCTTCTTCATTCATTTATTCTTCGTTCGTATTTATTGAGTGCTTCCTGTGTGCAGGGCACCGTACTAAGCGCTTGGGAGAGTACAATACAACAGACATATTCCCTGCCCTCGAGCTGACCGTCTAGAAGGGGAGACAGACATGAGTAGAAATAAATGACAGATACGGACATCCGTGCTGTAGGGCTGGATGGGGGGGATGAATAAGGGGAGGAAGTCAGGGTGAAGCAGAAGGGAGTGGGAGAAGAGGAGCGGAGGGCTAAATCAGGGAAACGCCTTTGGAGGAGATGGGCCTTCACTAGTTCGGTACTGTGGAAGGGCAGCTCTTCGCGAGAACTGTATGCCGGGCTCAAGACGACGGGCACGGCCAAGTGAAGTTGCCAAGATTAGTCGGCACGAGCGGCTTGAACACCTTACCCTCGTTATATATTGTTACATTGTCCCTGGTGCTTAGTACAGTGCCCTGCACCAAGTAAGTGCTCAATAAATAGGATTGACTATTGTGAGTAGAGACGCTTGGGGCGAAAAGAAAAGTAGCATCACAGAGACAACATCCCCCACCGTCAAGGATCTTTCTAGAAATAACACCGTCCTGATCAACCCGCTCTGGGATATTTTGCAAAATCCTTGGGAAATACTCCATGGACACAAAGATCAAGATACAAACTTTGAGGAGGTCCTAGCTAATAAACCCGTGTGACCTGGGGCGATTCATTTCACTTCTCTGACCTCATCAGTAAAACGGGGATTGAGACTGTGAGCCCCACGGGGGACAGGGACTGCGGTCCAACCCAATTTGCTTATATCCCACCCCCCAGTGCTTAGTACAGTGCGTGGCATGTAGTAAGCTCTTAAATACCATCATCATCAGCTTACCTAGTTCATCATCTTCCTGTTCATCTGTAAAAAACCTACCATGTGGCTGACCCCAATTTTCTCTTTATGGGCTTCTTGAAGACTGGGTCCTGAACATAAATCAGTGGATTGATTTTTTTTTTTCTTCCCCCCCTACCCCCGGCCCCCAAAGTTAACATGGAGATGCCTTAACACGTAGGCTCGATCTTATTGAGAAGCAGTGTGCCTTCATGCCTACAGCACAGGCCTGTGAGTCAGAAGGATCCGGGTTCTAATCCGGGCTCCCCCGTGTAGCTGCTGTGTGACCTTGGGCAAGTGGCTTCGCTTCTCTGAGCCTCTGTTACCCTCATTTGCAAAATGGGGATTGCGACGTGAGCCCCATGTAAGACAGGGACTGTGCCCAACCTGATTTGCTTGTATGCACCCCAGCACCTAGCACACAGTAAGCGTTTAACAAATACCCCAATTATTATATTACTGTACCCTAGCAAGCACTTAGTACAGTGCTGTACACGCAGTAAGCTTTCAGTAAATATGATTGATTAATTGATTGTTTAACCATTCTGAGGCACAAATGTGTACTCACGTGCCAATCCGCTTCCAGAAAAACGGAGGCCGTCGCACAAACCGAAGCAGTAAAGCGGCCAGGTATCAAATCGGTTTCTTTCACCGATGGAACGTGGAGGCCCAGCCCGATTAAGTTGCTTTTGCCCGAGCGCTCAGTGTTTCCTTCTGAAATTTGAAGTAAATGAGTCTGACAAACCACAATTTGGGTAAATAATCCTCCGGGTTTGGCTTTGTGGGAAATAATAACGTTCCAGTCAGCCCGTCTCTTGGTACTTGTCGTCTTTGTCACGCGTTGGGTTATTAGCATCGTTCTTTCCTCTGAGGAATAATTGGTCTAAATGATCCCTTTGGACTGAGGAAGGAGTAGAGCGCTGCAGTGATGTCTTGGAGACGACCTCAGGATTCTGAAGAGGATCCTATTTCTTTTCCCCCTGTAGTCTGGTGTAGAGGGGACCTCTTTTGATTTGATTTACTCCTTGTACCCCCGTAGAACTCCAGTTTGACGTAGAGGCGAAATGTGTTCATGAAACGTAGGGGGCTTTTCCAAAGTTTCTACTAGCTCCATCTGTGTTTTCCGTGCTTTTATCATCCATCTCCCCCTCTGTTAATGTCTTTCTCCCCCTCTAGTTCGTAAGCTCATTGTGGGCAGGGGATGTGCTTGTTATATTCTCTCCCAAGCGCTTGGTACAGTGCTCCGCCCACAGTAAGCACTCCGTAAATATGATTGCCTGGCTGTTGTTATCGAACGTTTACCGGGTGCCTGGCGCTGTGCTAAGCGCTTGGGAAGTACAGCCCAACAGAACGGTTAGACCCTTGCCCACGGCGGGCTTACAGTCTTGCGCTCAAAACTGTGGCCTTGTGTTTTGTGACTTTCATTCAAGTCAGTGGTATTTTCCGCGCGCTTACTGTGTATAGAGCGCTATACTGAGCGCTTGGGAGAGTACAAGACTTTAGATATCGTGGTGGTTTTTAACACCCTTTTCACTTCTCCAGGAAATGCTTGATGTGAGACCAGACCTACTCGGCTTGGGGATAAATTCTACCTTGCCAGGCGACACGCTGCCCCATCCGGGGCCAGATATGTAGCTTTGCCAGCTGTCATGCAGTTTAGCAAAATGTACGCAGTCTTCTCGGATAAATACGTCCTTCCAGCTCGGTCCCCTCCGATGATGATTCGCCACACTCTTTCGTCTCCGTCCCTCTTCAGCAGTTTCCGCCTTAACCACAGACTTGGCTTTTTTTTTTTTTCGGGACTTCAGCTGCTTCTGAGGGGACTCGGACAGCGATTGCCCTGGTTGCAAACGCTGGGAGATTTCTGAGCCCTTGTAGGCGAATGAACGTATTCTAGTAGAAACGTTTCATTCCTCTTAGAAATCCTTTGGGGTAAGAACCCCGGAGCCCCATATGGGTCTTAATTGGAAAAGAACCCACCTCAGATGATTCTCGCGGACCTAGAAGGCGATGCAGTTTTGAAGGTTAAATCAAAACAAAAGCGATCTCGGGCGCAGCGAGATAAAAATCACGGCCTGTGGTTACCGAGTACCTGCACAGGAATTGTACACAGAAGCTGATTTCCTCTCATCTCGTAATGGAGAGGCGGTTGGGGGGGGGGGGGAGGGGGGGAAATGCCCTGCACTTTATCACAAACCCAATCTGTCAAACAAGAGTTTGAGAGGCAGGCGGGATAAGCTTGCATTGTTTAAGGCTGGGAGGTGCTTATATATCCTGTGGGAATTGCTAGCTGCTTTTCCTGGTCGATGGCTCAGGATTGGCTCTACCTAGATTCAGTATGAAAATATGTGGAAAGAGTCACCCGGAATGAACCTTTCGGAGAGAACTGTTTTGCCTAGGTTTTTTTTTTCCTAATGTGGATTATTACAGGCATAAAGAAGCGAATGGCAGGCTGTGTGTACACAGTCAAAATCTGTGAACACTTGCATTTTAGTCAGTCGTATTTAGTGAGCACTGTCCTGAGCGCTTGGAAGAGTACAATATAACGGACACATTCCCTGCCCACAGTGAGCCCTTATTTTTGATGGTGGGGAAGGTGCTTTTCACAGTTGGAAATAGCATCTGAGAAGAGGTCCTTGCCCTCTTCCCAATGCCTAGAACAGTGCTTGACACATAGTAAGCGCTTAACAAATAACATTATTATTATTATTATTAAATTCAAGATCCAGAAGACACTTCCTGAGATTTCCTGAACCTTATTCCTTGAGATGGCCGGAGGTTACCCCCAAAGCCCCTGAATGTCGGGGGGAGGAGAGCTAAAATATCACTTGCCCCAACTCAGCGGCGATAAAGCCCAGGCCCAGGAGTTAAGAGGACCTGGGTTCAAATTCCGGCTCCGCCACTTGTCTGCTGTGTGAGCTCGAGCAAGTCACTTCACTTCTCTGTGCCTCAGTTAATTCATCTATAAAATAATGGTGGTATTTGTTAAGCGCTTATTATGTGCCAGATACTGTACTAAGCACAGGGGTAGATATAAGATAATCTGGTCAGATGCAGTTCCTGTCCCACATAGGGCTCACAGTCTTAATCCCCATTTTCCACATGAGAGACCGGAGGCCCAGAGAAGTGACTTGCTCAAGGTCACACAGCAGACAGATGGCAGAGCCGGGATTGGAACCCAGGTCCTCCGACTCCCAGGCCCGTGTTCTTTCTACCAGGCCTTGCTGTGGGGGTTGAGTGTGAGCCCCATTTGGGACAGGGACTGTGTCCAACCTTATAGGCTTGTATCTACCCTAGCGCTTAGGACAGTGCCTGGCACATAGTAAGCACTCAACAACTACCATTAAAAAAAGCCAAGAAGCCCATGCCCAAGGGAATGGACTGTGACCTGGTAGGAGGTTGGGGAGGGAGAAAGCAGTTGGGGAGACCTCTTTGTTATTGAAATGGCAAGGACCTTTTTCCCTCCAACATCCACCGCAATTCCCAGATGAAAATCCCAAAGGGGAAAAGATTCTGGGACGCCCCCCAGATTTTTCTGCGGCCATATCGAAATTGTTTCTGCATGGCGGCGCCCCCTTCCTCCCCTCCATATCCCACTTGGAATTCCTTAGACATCACCTCGTTAGTTGCCTAGGTTATTGAATGCTCCACAAGTTTAACTCAGCTTGAAATGCCTAATGATTCTAGGGAAAAAAAATGTGGTGGGTTTGTTTTTATCTCTTTTCCTTTCTCTCCGTGAATGGGGGCGGGTGGGGGGGGGAATGGAGGTAAAATTGCCCTTCACCGCATTTTAACCAAATTGTTTACACAGGTGGAGTCACTTGAGAGTGATTAGTTCACTCCTTCATTAATTCTGGCCCACGTTGCCTGTAGCTTTCTCTAACTTATGTGCCCAAATTGCACTAAATCACGGGTTTCTTAAATAAATTATAGCTACCACATTCACCCCGGGGGCCGGGATGAGGGTGAATGCCGTGTTGCATTTTTCTTTCTCGGCTCTGGTCACTTTCGGGTCCCCTCTGTCCTTTTTCTCTGAACGTCCATGACCACATTCATTGTTGGAGCAAGAGCCAAGGCCAGCCCAGTTAGAATCATAGTCTACCAAAGTTGAAATGGTACACGCTGGTGGAGCGTTTGGGCGTCACAGAGCCGTTCGTTCTGTAGGGAATGTACGCGTAACCCTCCCCGCAGATAGACCAGGAGGGGAAACACTAACACTTTTACTGGGTGTTCGACTTCTAAAGCTTATAAATATCTGGGGGAGTGAAATAGCTCATCGTGGCACTTCAAGAAATGATCCCATTTTAAATGTAGGGCGGTTCTTCTTCGCTCTGCTTAGAAGTCTGTGCTTCTCGCAGGTAATCATCGATGTGTAGTTTTGATCTCTCTTTGAGTCTTTGAGGTGGTTTTTTTCTTTTTCTTTTTTTTCCCCCCCTTTATGTCAGTGGCCTTTTCAGTAATCACCACTTTGAGTACTGGGAAAAGACTTCAAATTACCAGCGAAGAATAAATATTACTGCGAAGATTTCACATCTTTTAATAGGCTGCTAGCTTAATCTTCTGATTGTAATATCACAGACTATTGCAAGGGGGTTGAGGTCGATGGCTCATGAGAAAGCAGCGTGGCCTAGTGGATAGAGCTCTCCGGGTTTGGGGAGTCAGAAGGGCCGTGGCTCTCTCCAGTAGGCCATGCTCCTCCTCGTGAGGGCCTGGGAGTCAGAAGGACCTGAGTTCTAATCCCGGCTCTGCCATGCGACATTGGTAAATCACCTAACTTTCCGTGCCTTAGTACCTCATCTGTAAAATGGGGATTAAGGTTGTGTGCCCTATTTGAGTCAGGGATGTGCCCAACCTGATTACCTTATCTCCACCCGGCGCTTAGTCCAGTGCCTGGCACATAGTAAGCGCTTGACAAATACCATAAATTCCAGTAGAAAATATAATTTTAGGGTTAAGCAGCTAAGTGGTGTCTTTTTTCTCGCTTGTTCTTGTTGCAGGGTCTCTTGGATAATAAATCCGGCAGGAAACAACCACCAAATGGGTTTTGTGCACCTGTTACGTTACATCCTCCGCCGCGTTGGCGAACTGCAGTGACTGTTTCTTGGAGAAGCGAAGACCCCCGGGTGTTCACCTCATCCTCAGCGGAGCAAACCAGAGCGGTGGTAGCTTCTCCAATCTACAACTATGCAATTGACACTGTTCCTCATGGATAAATTCAGAGGGCGGAGGAAATTTAATCCATCTGAGATTCCAGCTCACGGCTTTGGTAGTGTGGATCCCAGTGTGACGAAGGCTTTTTTGGAAAAATGGGAGTTGGTGGTGAATGTAAATGATTGGATTTTTAGAAGTGTGCCAAATCACCGTTTTGGGAAGCCGGAGTTTCTTTGCCAAAAGCTGGGTTTACATTTGGTGATGATCAACTTCTTCAAGATCAGGTTATCAGAAAAGAAAATGGAAACCCTCGTGGACAAAATCATGAATGATTTTTTGTACTAAATTCTAAAAGCCTTGTTTTGAAGATGATTTATAAGTGTGTGTATATATAAATCTTCTAAGACAAACCAAGACAGCTCAATTACAAGCTGTCTTGGTTCTTTTTTTTTTTAAAATGTACAGTTATTTTAAAGCAGGGAGAGGGAGTTCAAATCCTGCATCTCCATTTTGGCTCTTCGTGTCTTGATGTGAAAAGAGAAGAACCATGGGCAGGTTAAAAGGACTTCTCCCTTTGTAAATATTTCATCCCTTCCTTCATCTCAGACCTCTCCTTACAGGTAGCCAGTAGACTTCGATTTCCAAACCTCAGTTAAGTCCTACCTCCCAACCCCATTCTCCTTTCAGGAGGCTTTTAAAACTGCGTTTAATCCATTAGCCGAAACCCTCAAAGGCTTCAATTGAAAAGTGCTCTCTTCATTTTTCCCAGTTTGATCGATTAATTTTATTCTTCAAAAATTGTTTAGCCAGAAGATGGGGGTAAAAATAAAATTCAGTTGACTCTTAAAATCCTTCTGTAAATTGCACTCGCCGGGCCAGATAGTCTCCTTGATATATGCGCTGCGGGCTTCAAAAGTGCTCGGAGTACTCCACCCATAGCACTAGCACAGTGCTCTGCACACAGTAAGTGCTCAATAATTACGATTGACTGATGAATAGCAGGCGTGGCAGAATGGTAAGACGCGTGGATGATTAACCCACGAATCAGTTTGAAGAGAAATCTGCTGCTGTTTGCCAGAATCTAACATCAAGGGAAGTGAGAGAGGAGGCTGAAGAGATGAAATGGGAGGGAAATCGTATTGGTCACAAGAGTCAAGCAGACAAGGACCCGCTGGCTGACACGGAATTACAGGTAGTGCTGGCTTTTCTCCTACTCAGCAGTTTCCACCGAAGTTCATTTTTTCTTCAGTGTGGTCCAAAATGCAGAATGAAGCGTGGGTCCACCATTTCTTATTACTCTGCCCTCCTTCAGAAATTCTAGGTTTTTCTGTTTTGGCCAACCCTGCTTGCAATATTGTGTATTTGTGATGTCTCTTAAGCCTCAAAGCTTGGACACATTACATTTGCATAACAGCCCGAGCCATCCAACTACCAGGACCGCCGCTTCCCAATTTTCTGGGGTTTTTTTAAATAACGTATTTCCTTCCTGGTTGTTTTTCCTCTACGCTGGCACCTAACCCATCCCTCATTCAGCTGAGCTGTGGAGGGTGGGGGGGCCGCCGGGAGAACGGCAGAGATAAGTTTTCATTTAAAAAAAACAAACCACAGACCCAAATAATTGGATTCAAGTCCCCAAAACCGAAGCAGGAAGCCAGGAGTCCAGCCAGCCCGAGGAGGAGACCCCGCGGGCCGACCACAGGATGATTTTCCCCATGAACCGCTGAAGGATCGAACTGCTGTGACTTGAACAAGCCAGTTTTGAATCTTCAGACCATTTATGTCGGCACCTCCCGTACCTTCACAACTGAGCATTTCCATCATTATAGAAACCAAGGTGCAGCATTAATAAATCGAGTTTGAAAGTTATTTCCATCCTTTTGTTGAATGCCTCATCTTTCTCCCTTTCCTTCCTCTCTCCCATCTCTCCTCTCTTCCTTCTCATTTTCTCTGTCCTTTCTCCTTTCTCTCTCTCTCTCCTCCCTCCTCCCCTCCCCACCTCAGAAAACAGCCCTCTTATCCCTGACCCTAAAGGTTGTAGCCTTGTTTGGGTTTATCCCTTCAGGTAATTTGGAAGTTTCCTGGAGTTGGGGGGGGGGGGGGATCTCAGCTGTGTTTCTTGAGTTAATCTGGAAACTTATTTGTAAAGCCGCATCGTCCATGGTTATTTGAAAAAATGATGTACAGTTAATGTTTGGACCTTGTGGACACAGCCAAAGATTTTGGTTCCTCCCCAACCACCCTTAAGGCATCCTTAGTCAGATGCAAATTTCTACCACTGGAGCACTTTACTCCGTTTCTTTATCTAAAGATCCCTTCTCCTCCCCCAGCCTCTCCGCCACCCATAATTATTGCATTGGATGCATCCTTCAAAAAGGTCTTAAGCCTCCGCTGGCCCACAGCCTCATGTACATTTCTGTACATTTACCTCTAGAATAGCAGTAAGACAGGATTGGTCCTCTGGCCTTCAGGCCTCCCGATATACCGAAAAAGGGGAACCTGTGATTGAGGCATCAATAGATTTCTCTCCCTGCACTACACCGCTTGTGTGTACTTACAAACAAATTTGCTCCATTTTTTGAAAACTTAAAAGCGGGTTTGTGCCTTGATGACCCCTGCCCATGTTGGGGTTGGTAGTAAGTCTTCACAGGCAGAAACGTTGAAATGCAATTAAGGAAATTACAAAGATAATTTCCTGCGTAATTTTCAAATCACATAACCCTTTTTAATCTGCCAAACTATTTTATGAAGAATTGTCTTGGGTTGTGGAGAAATCAGATCTTTTGAAACAAAACTATAAAATGTACTGCTTCCCTCCCTGACCCCAATTGCTGGTTCCCTCCTTCTTCGTTTGTAAATATTTCAGTATTTATTAGATTAGCTCATTATTTTGCTCTTATAAACTGAGCCAGATTATCTTGTGTGCAATTGTGTGGTTATCTTTGTCTTCCCTGTAAAAAAAAAAATTGTACAGTATAAATAAGTAAAAATCACTGTTTTTCAACACTTTTTTAGAATTGTGTTTGTAAATACTGTAGATTCTTTTTCTGTATAATGCATTCTACGTTTCGTAATGCTGTAACTTGTAGAAATATTGTATATTTATTTTCTGCTTATTTAATTTCTCAGTCCCTGTAATTTATGCCCCCCCCCCAAATTAACTGCTTCTTTACCAATTAGTGATTGATCATTGGAGCACTGTCCGATTTGGTGCAGACAATAGTATGTCCATCAGTCTGATTCTTTTCTCAGAGTTACCCCTTTCCTTCCTGTCCGTTCAGTGGCATTTGGTGAACTTGGCTCCACCACTCCGAGGGTAGCGAAAGGCAGTGAAGCTACAACTGCAGAATAACAGCCTGGTGCCCAGAATTAGTCTCCAAAAAACACCACAGCGTTTCGCCTAGACCGCTGAAGAATTCCTTCATGGTGAAAAGTGTGTAATGCTAGAATACAGTGCCTGCACACGGAACGCTCCCCCACATTAAATTTAGGATCGAAATCAGTGAGTGAGTTCAGGGGAATAAAGCGAGTGATTTGGGGCAGAGTTTTCAGCTTGTTACTCCTGTGTGCATCTCTGTAGAGATGGATGCCTCTATGCACACGCCTGTTGAAGGCAGGCACAGAGGTGAAATTAGCCCTGCTGCATTTATACCCCATTTCAGTTTCCTTCTTCCCAGACAGTGTTCTCTAAATCGTTCGACTAATTTGAGTCTTTAGAATTCTAGAAAAAACAAAACAAAACTTTTGCACCCTGGTTTCAAGACCACCGAACTGAAGATCATCAGGTTCAAAACTGTGTGAAAGGAAAACATGCGTTTGTAGCACTGATGTAAAATTTATACTGTTTAATCACTAACTTGTTCATAGATCCCAGCATATGTAGCATTTTTATTGCAATTTCCCTGGCTTCCTTGTGTTTTGCACTGATGAATTTTTGACAGGGTAATTGCCACTTTACTTGTGCAATAATGCTGTAAATAGCTGCAGATTTTTTTAAAGACTTACTCTTTTATGTTAACGAATTTTATAGAAATAAAACTTTCAACTAGCATTTGGTGACTTTGGTTGTCTTGACTTATTCACGAGAAAATGAAGGGAATCGCTGCATACCATCGATTAGGTTCTGGAGCCAAAGACTGTCTCCTCACTTCCACATCCATTCCCGGAATAATTTCACATAAACTGAGAAGCAGCGTGGCCTAGTGGAAAGAGCACGGGCCTCGGAGTCCAAGGACCCGGGTTCTAATTCCTACTCCACCTGTTAGTTGTGGGACCTCTGACAAGTCACTTTACTTGTCTGTGCCTCAATTCCCTCATCTGCACAATGTTCCCACTCCTGCTTCAGCTGTGAGCCTGGGGGGGGGGGGGCTGCTTATCTTAAATCTCCCCTGCTTATCTTAAATCTCCCCCGGCACTTAGTACAATGCCTGGTACTCAATACACGCTTAACAAATACCACCACCGCTTTTATTATAGAAGAGATCTAAGGGGTCCGTTCAGCTCAGGATTCAGATTTTTGGCCATTTCCAGCAAAATCCTTGGAGGAAAGTGCTCTCTCTGCCATCGGTGATAACGTTTAGGGATGCGCCTCTTCCCCTCTCCTCCTTGACCTCTAGAAACTCTCCCTTTAAAAACGCTCCACCAAGATTGACCTTCCCCTCAGCCCTCCTGCTAGCTCACAGCGGGCAAGAAAGTGTTTAGTACAGTGCTTTGCACTCGGTAAGTGCTTGGTAAATACGATTAAGTGAATGAATGAATGGTCCCTTCCTTCAGCCATCCCCGCCCCAGCTCACCCTTCCTCTCAGCCCCCGAAATTAGCTCTTTCCTCAGCCCCTAAACTGGTCTTTTCTCTGATTCCCCCCAGATGGCCCTGAACATCCCTAGCTTGCCCTTCCCCTCAGTCCCTCAACCAATCCTTCCCCTCTTCTCTCCCCTCGGCCCCCCAGCTCGCCCTTAATCCCCTCCACTCTTCTTTCCCCTCAGTCCCCCAGCTCGTTCTTCCCCTCAATCCCCTCCTCTCTTCTTCCCCTCAGTCCCCAGCGTCACCCTTCCCCTCAGTCCCCTCTTTCTTCTTTCCCCCTAGTACCCAACTTGCCTCCCCTTCCTCAGTTCCCCTCCACTCTTCTTTCCCCTCGGTCCCCCAGCTCGCTCTTCCCCCTCAATTCCTCCTCTCTTCTTTCCCCACTGTCCCCTGCTCACCTTCCCTCGTCCCCTCTGTTCTTCTTTCCCCTCAGGCCCCCAGCTTGCCTTTCCCCTCAGCCCTCCGCAGCTCACCCTTCCCCTCAGTACCCTCAGCTAGGCCTTCCGCTCAGCATCCCTCTCCCCCAGCTCCCCGCAACCCAACCCTTCTGCTCAGCTCCCTGGCTAGCCCTTGCTCTCAGCGCCTCCAGCCAATCCTTCCCCTTAGCCCCTCCAGCTAGCCCTTCCTTCAACACCCCCTCCCCAGCTCACCCCATCCCTCACTCCCTTTCAGTTTTCCCTTAGCCCCCCAAACTGGTCCTTTCAGCCCTCCAGCTTGCCCTTTCCCCTCAACACCCCAGCAAGGCTTTTCCCTCAGTTCCTCATAGCTCGCCCTTCCCCTCAGCCTCACTCATCCATTCATTCAATGCTATTTATTGAGCTCGTACTGTGTCCAGAACACTGTACTAAGCGCTTGGGAGAGTACAATACAGCAACAGTGACAATCACTACTCACAATGAACTCACAGTCTAGAGGAGGGGAGACAGACATCAATGCAAATGAACATCAATATAAATAAAATGACATACGTAAGTGCTATGGGGTGGGGAAGGGGGGGAAGAGCAAAGGGAGCAAGTCAGAGCGAAGGAGAAGAGAGCGGGAGATGAGGAAAAGTGGGAAGGCCTCTTGGAGGAGACGGGCCTTAGGTAGGGATTTGAAGGGAGGGAGAGGAATTGTCTGGGGGATTTGAGGAGGGAGGGCCTTCCAGGCCAGAGGTAGGACGTGGGCCAGGGGTCTCCAAGGGCAAATGAGAGCTTAGTTGGGGAAGGCCTGTTGGAAGAGATGCTGATTTGTAGGGTGCTTCCTCCGGGACACGAGGGGGCAGCAGGTGGACCAGGCGCATGGGCAGTGAGATGGATGAGACTGAGCGGGTACAGTGAGCTACATTTGCATTGAAGGAGTTAATAGTGTGGAGCAGGCAGTGAAGAATCAGAAAGGTGCAGGTTCGGATAGGTACGGCTTGATTGAGGGGTCCTTTACATCCTGACCCTAAAAAGTTTTCTAATTTGATGAGGAAAGTGGCCTAAATGATGCAGCCCGGACCTGGGGGTACCAGAAGGTCCTGGGTTCTAGATCCCCACGCCTTCCCACTAGGTCGCTGCTATGTGACATTGGCGCGGGTTACTGATGCCTTCCTTGGGCTCAGTAAGCCTCATCTGGTGGAAATGGGGATCTAACCAGAGCCCTGCAGATTAAGGGTGAGCCCCCATGAGGACCAGGGACCTAGTGTCCAACCCAGTTTGCTTGCATTCACCCCAATGCTTAGTGCAGTGCCTTGCACATAATAAGCGCTTAACAGATACACGCATTATGAGTCACTGGAAACTTTTTGAGGAGTGGGGAGAGACATGGATTGAATTTATTTTCAAGAGGATGATCTGGGCAGCAAGAGTCAAGTAAGGACTCGGAGGTGGGAAGAGAGAGGCAGGGAGGTCAGCAAGGGAAAGGGGGAAATCCATCAATCAGTGATATCTTTCAATTATGTACTATGTACTTAGTATTCTGTACTAAGCACTGAGGTAGTTTCAAGCTAATCAAGTTGGATGCAGTCCACCTCCCACATGGGGCTCACAGTCTCAATCCCCCTTTTACAGATGAAGGAACTGAGGGCCCCAGAGAAGTGGAAGTTGAATTGCCACAGGTCACACAGCAGACCAGTTGCAGAGTCAGGGATTAGAACTCAGGTTCTCTGACTCCCAGGCCCATGCTTTATCCAGCTAGGCCATGCTACTTCTCACCGAGTAAGAGTTTCTTACTGGGAGTTTAACTTTGGATCTTCATTCCACTCATTTATGAGTGCTTGATTATGTGGTAGAGCACTGTTCTAAACTTCTTGGGAGAGTTCGGGTACAACAATAAAGAGAACACATTCCCTGCCCACGAGGAGTTTACAGTCTAGAGGGAGTGTACTGTACTAAGCGTTTGGGAGAGTACAATACAACACAGTTGGGTAGACCCCATCCCTGCCCACAATGAGAAGCGGCCCTAAACCTTCATTCATTCATTCATCCAATCGTATTTATTGAGCACTTACTGTGTGCAAAAGCACTGTGCTCAGCGCTTGCAAGAGTAGAATATAACAAACAGACACATTCCTGCCCACAGCGAGCACATAACTTAGTAGAAAGAGCTCAGGCCTGAGAGTCAGAAGACCTGGGTTCTAGAGAAGCAGCGTGGCTCAGTGGAAAGAGCCTGGACTTGGGAGTCAGAGGTCAGGGGTTCGAGTCGCGAGCTCTGCCACTTGTCAGCTGTGTGACTGCGGGCAAGTCACTTCACTTCTCTGGGCCTCAGTTCCCTCATCTGTAAAATGGGGATGAAGACTGTGAGCCTCACGTGGGGACAACCTGATGACCCTGTATCTACCCCAGCGTAGAAACAGTGCTTCGCACATAGTAAGTGCAGGTGGAAAGAAGCACCGGAGCTTTGGAGTCAGGAGGTCATCGGTGCTCAAATCCCGGGCTCGGCCATTGTCAGCCGCGTGACTTTGGGCAAGTCACTTAACTTCTCGGTGCCTCAGTTACCTCATCTGGTAAAATGGGGATGAAGACTGTGATGCCCCACGTGGGGACAACCTGATTCCCTTGTGTCTACCCCAGCGCTTAGAACAGTGCTCGGCACATAGATAAGCGCTTAACAAATACCAACATTATTATTATTAACAAATACCGACATTGTATTATTATTATTAATCCCCGATCTGCCAATGCTTACTGCGTGACTTTGGGCAATCACTTCACTTCTCTGTACTTCCAGTTCCCCGACTGTAAAATGGCGATTAAATTCCTGCTCCCACTGCTACTTAGACTGTGAGCCCCAGTGGGACAGGGACTATATCCAACCTGATTACCCCAGGGGGTTAAGAACAGCCCTAACACACAGTAACTGGCTAAACCAAATAATCAAAAATACCACACAGTAAAGGAGTTTCCCCCCCAACCAGAGGCAATTTAGCGAATCTCCTCTCCAGACAGACTCTCAGCAGGGGGGTCCCGCCTGGGGTCTGTCTGCTTCCCTCTCTTTTAACTCCCGGGGCTTATGTAAGATAATGCTTTTTCTCAGCATCAAAGGCCTTTCACTATCTGACCTTTATCAACCATATCTGTATTTACCCCTATAGTGATTCCCTCGGGGTTAGGTTAAATCCCTGGAAACTGAACAAAAGTTGTCTCAATTGGATTCACGAAAGTTGTGCCTACACATCCTTCTCCTCCCCACTCTCTGTCCCTGTCTCTCTTAAAAAGAAATGTGTTCAGTGCCGGGCACTCTACTAAACTCGGGGTGGATACAAACTAATCAAGGTTGGACACAGTTCATGACCCACTGGAGCTCGCAGTCTTCATTCCCCTTTTCCAGATGAGATAACTGAGGCACTGAGAAGTTAAGTGACTTGCCCAAGATCACACAGTAGACACCTGGCTGAGCCGGCATTAGCATTTAATCGTTTCTCCTTCCCCCAAACCATTTTTTCTTACTTAGGCCTTCTTCAGTCCAGTTTTATCTCTTTATCTTCAAGTTGAAGCTTGGCTGGGTCCAAATCCCAAATCCTTTACCAGAAACTCAGAAGCTACGGAAAACAAGGCCCGCTTTGACTTGCCTGCTGTGTGACCTTGGGCTAGTCACGAAACTTTCCTGTGCCCCACTTTCCTCACATCTGTAAAGTGGGAATTTAAACCCATTCTCCCTCCTCCTCCATGACCCTCATGAGGGACCTGATTTTCTTGCGTCTACCTCAGAGTTTAGTACGGTGCTCGTCTCAGAGTCAGAGCTTAACAAATACCACAATTATAATCACGAACTAATTTGTCTGCAGGACCTTTAACTCAACCAAGATAAACACCACAGAGCAGATGGGGTATTTGAAGGGGCATTGGATAAATGGGTCATCGGTTTTGAGTCATATAAATACCATGCTGATGAAAAAATGAGCCACAGGCAGGAATACATACTTTTACTGTTACTAAATTGGACTACAGTGCCATTTCTTTCTGTATTTTCTTGGGATTCAAAATAAAATAATAATTTTCTGTTAAGTGCTATGTGCCAGACACTGTACTAAGCACTGAGGTGGATACAAACAAATCGAGTTGGACACAGTCCCTGTGCCTCTTGGGGTTCACGGTCTTCATCCCCATTTTACAGATGAGGTAACTGAGGCAGAGAGAAAGGAAGTAGTTTGCCCAAGGCCACACAGAGGACAAGTGGCAAAACTGGGATTAGAACCCATGACTTTCCGACTCCCAGGTCCGTGCTCTAGCGCTATGCTGCTCCTCCAATCTGTCAGACCATCAATTGTATTTATTGAGTGCTATCGTTCCTTCATTCAGTTGGATTTATTGATCTCCTACTGGGTGCGGAGCACTGTACTAAGCTCTTGGGAGAATGCAATACATTCAATTCATTCAATAGTATTCACTGAGCGCTTACTATGTGCAGAGCACTGTACTAAGCGCTTGGAATGTACAAATCGGTAACAGATAGAGACAGTCTCTGCCCTTTGATGGGCTTACAGTATACAACAATGTAATAGACACATTCCCTGCCCACAGTGAGAGAATCAGTGTGGCCTGATATTCAAGAAATCGAGAAAAACGATTTATTGATCAACTGATCAAATGACTCACCACCAGGCCCTGAAGTCACTCTTTGACAGTCAGTCGAAGATAAAAAAACAGATGCCTGGTGGAAAGAATCCGGCCCCGAGAATCAGAGGACCTGGGTTCTAATTCTGGATCTGCCTCATGTGCTGTGTGACCTTGGGTAAGTCACTTAGCTTCTCTGTACCTCAGTTTGCTCATCTGTAAAATGGGGGTGCAATATCCCGTATCCTTCTACTTAGATTTTGAGCCTCACATGGGACAAGCCAGATACAGTGCTGATTAACTCATATCTACCCCAGTGTTTAGAACAGTGCCTGGCACATAATAAGTGCTTTACCAATACATTAAAAACAAAAATTAAAAGCCAGCAGCCCAAACGAGATGAAGTTCAAACCTCTTGGGATGATTCCCGGTCGTGTCTGATTCTGTACCTTCGAAGAATCAAAGCCCAAATGAAATGATTTCTTTCTGAGCAAAATATCAAACAAAGCCTTCTTTCAGAGGGGGAATTCTTCACCAGAACTCCCAAACGTCAAACCTTCATCTTCGAATTTTTACAACAAACAGTTATTCTCCTTGGGCTTGCAAGGGCTTTCGGTCGAAAATATCAAAAATGGAAACAAGGCTAGCCGAGACACATTTCCTTACTGTCTGTCTCTAGGGGCTGGACATGCTGAATGTACATTTTCCATTTAATGAGCCCCAAAATAGGATTAAAATGCAACACAAAAAGGGCCCTGTTTCTGCTACAAGCACAGAGGCACTTGGCTGAAAATTTTAGCATCTGAAACAAACAGATCATTTACATTTCTTTAAAACATACACCCTCCTCCCCCCCACACCCCAGGCTTTTCTGCTCAGCACTGGAAGCTCCTCCTCAAAACTGTAAGCTTGTCTGGGCAGGGAACGCGTCTACCACCAACGCTGTTGTACTGTAATCTCTCAAGCGCTTAGTACAGTGCTCTGCACACAGTAGGTGCTCAGGAAATACTACTGATTGGTGGATCAGTCGATTGACTAGCAGCCTGTCACTCAAAGTCACTCTTCGACAGTGGGTCGAAATAAAAACAGAAGCCCAGAGGAAAGACCACGGCCTGAGAGTTAGAGGACCTGGGTAATAATAGTAATAATAATTTTGGTTAAGCGCTTACCCCTGTGCCAAGCACTGTTCTGAGCGCTAGGGTAGGTACAAGGTAATCAGGTTGTCCCACGAGGGGCTCACAGCCTTAATCTCTATTTACAAATGAGGCAACTGGGGCACAGAGAAGTTAAGTCACTGACCCAAAGTCACACAGCTGATCAGTGGCAGAGGCAGGATTAGAACGGACGACCTCTGACTCCCCGGCCTATCCTCTTGCCACTAAGCCACGCTGCTTCTCTATAATAATAATAATAATGGTGGTATTTGTTAAGCGCTTATTAGGTGCAAAGCACTGTTCTAAATGCTGGGGGGATACAGGGTGATCAGATTGTCCCACGTGGGGCTCACAGTTTAAATCCCCATATTCCAGATGAGGTAACTGAGGCACAGAAAAGTGAAGTGACTTGCCCAAAGTCACACAGCTGGCAAGCGGCAGAGCCGGGATTAGAACCCTCTGACTCCCAAGCCCAGGCTCTTTCCATTGAGCCACGCTGCTTCTCTATCCCGGCTCCTCCACTTTACTGCTTTGTGACCTTGGATAAGTCACTTCACTGTGCCTCAATTCTCTCATCTGCAAAATAGGGATTCGATTCCTGCTCTCCCTGCTCCTTGCACTGTGAGCCCCATATGGAACCTGATTATCTTGTCTCTACCCCAGTTCTCAGTACAGTGCTTGGCATGTAGTAAGCGCTCAACACATATGACCACTGTTATTCAATAACAACAACAATAAATCCCACAATTATTGTGAAAAATTTTGTGATGGAGTCGAGTGGAGGTCCTGTACTTCCCTCCCTCTCTGCCTCCCCCCAACCCAGGGAGAAATACCAACTCTGCACTTTTAGCAATTTGATATTTATCCCAGCCCCAAAGCACTTATATAAATATCCTTATATTCTACTATTTCCCCTCTCTGCAGTCTATTTTTTATTTGCATTTAAGCGCTTACCATGTGCCAGCCACCGTCCTAAACTCTGAGTAGATAGAAGCTAATCTGGTTGGACACAGACCAGGTCCCGTATGAGGCTCACAATCTTAATCCCCATTTAACAGAGGAGAGAACTGAGGCCCAGAGAAGCACGGGGGGCTGTACAACACAATCAGAAAATCGATAAAAGTCTTACCTAAGAGAAGCAGCGTGGCTCAGGAAGCTCGGGCTTGGGAGTCAGAGTTCATGGGTTCGAATCCCGGCTCTGCCACTTGTCAGCTGCGTGACTGTGGGCGAGTCACTTCACTTCTCTGGGCCTCAGCTCCCTCATCTGCAAAATGGGGATTAACTGGGAGTCTCACGTGGGACAACCTCATTACCCTGTATCTACCCTAGCGCTTAGAACAGTGCTCTGCACATAGTAAGCGCTTAACAAATACCAACATTATTATTACCTGGGTGACAGTTAAGAACATCCCGGAGAAAACCAACCCAGAGGTATCTGGAAGAAGCAGGAGATTCCTCTCTGGCTTTTTCACCTCCCCCCTCTGCCCTCTACCTGGAAAGAGATCTCTGCCCCGTGATCTCTCACCCACCTCCTACCTCGGCCTGGAACTCCCTTCCTCTTCATACTCGACAGAGGATTCCTCTCCCCGCCTTCAAAGCCTTATTAAAGGCTCATCTCCTCCAAGAGGCCTTGATTAAACCCTCTTTTCCTTTTCTTTCACTCCCTTCTGCTTCTCCCTGACTTGCTCCCTTAATTTAACCCCCCTGCAGCCCCACGGCAATCAAGTACATATCAGCCTAGCTGATAGAGCACAGGTGTAGTAGTCAGAAGGTCATGGGTTCTAATGCCCGCTCCGCCACTCTGCTGTGGACCTTGTGCAAGTCATTTCACTGCTCTGTGCCTCAGTTACCTTATCTGTAACTGATAATTTGTTGATGTTGATAATTTTTGATATTTTGATCATTTTTGTTGATAATATGTTGATGTTTGCTAAGCGCTTACTATGTGCAGAGCACTGTTCTAAGCGCTGGGGGAGACACAGGGTAATCAGGTCGTCCCACGGGAGGCTCCCAGTTAATCCCCGTTTTCCAGATGAGGTCACTGAGGCCCAGAGAAGTGAAGCGACTCGCCCGCAGTCACACAGCTGACAGGTGGCAGAGCCGGGAGTCGAACCCTTGACCTCTGACTCCGAAGCCCGGGCCCTTTCCACCGAGCCACGTTTACTGAGTGCTTACCGTGCGCAGAGCACTGTAGTGAGCGCTTGGGAGGGTACGCCGTAGCTCTATAACAGACACATCGCTCTGCGCACAGCAAGCGCTCCAGAAGTACGACGATAAATCCAAGGCGCTGGGAAGGGTTAATCGGCCTCCTTCTCCGATCGTGTGTTCACAGTTACCAAGAATAGATGGCAACATCTGGCCAGAGCTACCCACAGTCCCCGCCCTCCTTCCCCAAATAGCCCCGTCCCGGGGTCCCGACCTCACTGCCCGGCCCGAGGCTCCCCTTGAGGGCCCAGGCCCCAACAAACCCCTCCCCCCGACTCAGCCCCCCCCCCCCCATTCCACGCGTAATCAATCGACCTCCCACGCTTAATCAATCGACCTCACGGCAGCCCAGAGATGGTTTCCCCAGCTCGCTCCGCACCCCGGCGTCGGAACCCTCGGCTTCCCTTCCGTTTTGGTCTCTCTCGGAGTGGATTTCGTTGTTTCGTTCGTTCGGTGGGATTTATCGAACGCAGAGCACTGAAGAGAAGCCGCGTGGCTCAGTGGAAAGGGCCCGGGCTTTGGAGTCAGAGGTCATGGGTTCGACTCCCGGCTCTGCCACTTGTCAACTGTGTGACTGTGGGCGAGTCACTTCACTTCTCTGGGCCTCAGTACCCTCATCTGGAAAATGGGGATTAACTGTGAGCCTCACGTGGGACGACCTCATTACCCTGTATCTACGCCAGCGCTTAGAACAGTGTTCTGCACATAGTAAGCGCTTAACAAGTACCAACATTATTATTATTAAAATGGGGATGAAGACTGTGAGCCCCACGTGGGACAACCTGATTCCCCCGTGTCTCCCCCAGCGCTTGGAACAGTGCTCTGCACATAGTAAGCGCTTAACAAATACCAACATTATTATTATTATTACCGAGCACTCGGGAGGGTACACTAGAACAATAAATGGAGACATTTCAAAAACGATCCAGGGTGGTGAGATGTCGAGAAGGGAGGAGAGCGAGCCCTGCCTTGCTCGAGCCATCCCCGAGGCAGCAGGGATCGGGCTCTCTACTTGCCATGATCCGGTGGGACGGGGCCCGACTTCCCGGCCTGTCCGGGTAGGGGGGAGGGGGACTTCCCTGAAAGACACCCAGCTGTGGGAACGGGAAAACACATTCTGATGGAGAAACCTTGGCTTATTCATTTTTTCCCCTCTTTTACAAAGCCTCGCCGAAGTAGGCTGCTCTTCTGGCTGGGAGAAGAAACCCTCACCAGTGACTGATTCCGTTTCATCTTTGGCGACAAACTGGAACAATAAGAATAATAATAACTGTGGGATTTAAGTGCTTGCTCTGTGCCAGGCACTGTACTGAGCGCTGAGGCGAATACAAGCAAACCGGGGTGGATACAGTCCCCGTCCCACTGGGGTTCCCGTGGGCTCTGGGTGGGAAACGACTCGTCGGCATAAGACAAGACCCAGCTCTCCATGTGCTAGGGCGGGGTGGAAAAATACCATCACCCTCCAATAATAATAATAATGTTGGTATTTGTTAAGCGCTTACGATGTGCCGAGCACCGTTCTAAGCGCTGGGGTAGACCCGGGGGAATCAGGTTGTCCCACGTGGGGCTCACAGTCTTCACCCCCATTTTACAGACGAGGTAACTGAGGCCCAGAGAAGTGAAGTGACTTGCCCACAGTCACACAGCTGACAAGTGGCAGAGCTGGAATTCGAACACATGACCTCTGACTCCCAAGCCCGGGCTCTTTCCGCTGCTTCTCTACCCCACCGGGAGACAATTTACCCCACCGGGAGACAACTTACCCCTCACCAATAAGGGGTTGAATCCGACCTCACCGGCCGGGTCTGGTTACTAGGATCTTTCCGAAGTGACCTGCTTCGTCCCGGAGGGCTCCTCTTCCCTCCGGTCATCCCTTCGAGGAAAGGAGAGAGGTGGCCGGAAGATATTTTGGAAAGATGATCCGTGATCCCGGTACTGGAGGAAGGATTAGGAGCGAAACGGGGAGAGATTGGATGCAGGGAGACCAGTGAGGTTATATTGACTTTTATCCTTGTTTTGATATCACTGTCCACCCAAAACATTACAATCGTCCAGGATGATCTCATTCATTCAATCGTATTTACTGAGCACTTATTGAGTGCAAAGCACCGTACTGAACACTTGAATCTTCTCAGATTTTGCTCCCCTGCCATGACTTTGTTCCGATGCCTTTAGAATTCTTCTTTCCCTGTAATGAGAATAATAACGTTGGTGTTTGTTAAGCGCTTACTATGTTAAGTGCACTGTTCTAAGCGCTGGGGTAGATACAGGGTCATCAGGTTGTCCCATGTGAGGCTCACACTCAATCCCCATTTTACAGACGAGGTAACTGAGGCCCAGGAAGTGAAGTGACTTGCCCACAGTCACACAGCTGACAAGTGGCGGAGGCGGGATTCGAACCCATGACCTCTGACTCCCAAGCCCAATGATGGTGTTTTGATTAAGCTCTATCCATGGGCTAAACATCGGGGATATTGGATAGAGTACCTGTCCTTCACAGGGCTCACATTTGATTGTAACCCCGTTTTACAAATGAAGACAGTGAGGCTCAGAGGAGTCAAGTGACTCGCTCAAGGTCACACAGCGGGGCCAGTGGAAGAGCCGGGATTAGATCCCAGACCTTTTGACTCCCCTTTCGTCATTTCGTTTCTGTGTCGGCCTCCTTTGCTGGACGGTAATACGGAAGAGGCAAGGTCTGTACGGAAGCAGCTTGGCCCAGTGGAAAGAGCCCAGGCCTCGGAAACAGAGGCCCTGGGTTCTAATCCCGGCTCGGCCAACTGCCTGCTGTGTCACCTTGGGCAAGTCACTTCACTCCTCAGTGCCTCAGTTTCCTCAGCTGTTATATAGAGATTCAATCCCTGTTCTCCCTCCTACTTAGACTGCGAGCCCCATGTGAGACAGGGACTATGTCCCATCTGATAAACTTGTATCTACCCCAGCGCTTAGTTTAGTGCTTTGCACATAGTAAGCACTTAACTGGCCTGCAAGGTCATTGTGGGCAGGGAATCTCTAGACTGTAAGCCCGTTGTGGGCAGGGTTTTTCTCTCTTTATTGCTGTATTAGCCTTTCCAACCGCTTAGTACAGTGCTCTGCACACAGTAAGCGCTCAACAAGTATGATCGAATGAATGACTCTGTTTACCAACTATGTTGCATTGTACTCTCCTATGTGCTTAGTAAGGTCTTCTGCCTACAGTAAGTCCTGACTAAATCCCATTGATGGACAAATATCACAATTATTTTAAGTTGTTTCGGAGCAGAGCTCATTCTATAGTTCCCACCTCCCCAGAACTTGGCACAGGGTCGTGCACACAGGCGCTCAGTAAACTCCCTTAACTGATTGCTGTAGTGGCCCTGTCAATCAATCGTATTGACTGAGTGTTCTCTGTGTGCAGAACACTGTATTAAGCGCATGAAAGAGCCCAGAATAACAATATAATGGACACTCTCCCTGCTCACAATGCTTACAGTCATCTCAAACCCCAGAAAAAGCAGCTTCAGATTCACCAAACATCTAAAAGTTAATGATGATGATGATGATGGTATTTGTTAAGCGCTTACTATATGCCAAGCACCGTTCTAAGCATGAGGATAAGTACAAGGTCATCAGGTTGTCCCACGTGGGGCTCACAGTCTTAATCCCCATTTTACAGATGAGGGAACTGAAGCACAGAGAAGTAAAGTGTCTCACCCAAGGTCACACAGCAGACAAGTTGACTGTCCCATTGGGGCATAACCAAAGTGAGGCTTATTACTCTGTACTTCAAGGTTGAGACCAGTTGACACCCTTATAAGTAGTTTTGTTTGCACATCTGCTTGTACAACACTTTAATTCTCTTTCTTTTTCTGTTTAAACGGTATTTGTTAAGTGTTTACTACGTGCCAGGCACTCTACTAAGTGCCGGGGTAGAGAAGCAGTGTGGTCTAGTGGAAAGAGCACAGGCCAGGGGTTCAGAATGAACTGGGTTCTAATCCCGGCTCCGTCACTTGTCTGCTGCGTGGTTCTGGACAAGTCACTGCACTTCTCTGGGCCTCAGTTCCCTCATCTGTAAAGTGGGGATCAAGACTGTGAGTCCCAGGTGGGACAGGGACTGTGTCCAACACAATTACCTTGTATCTACCCCGGTGTTCGGTACAGTTCCTGAAGCATGGTAAGCGCTTAAGAATTACAAATACCACTATCATTATTATTATTTGGGGGCTCTCGGTCTTAATCCTCAGCTTCTCATTCATCTCGACTCGCTTCCTCTCTTTCATGAACCTCTCTCGCCCTTCGAATCTGCCAAACCGAGCCTCTCATCCCCTCTAAAACCCTCCTAAAAAGCCACCTCCTCCATGAGGCCTTCCCGTAATCAACCAATCGATTGCATTTACTGAACACTTACTCCATGCTGAGTACCTTCTTTTTTTTTTTAAGTGTTACCTGCTGTTCGGTATGTGCCGAGCACTGTACTAAGCGCTGGGGTGGATACTAGCTAATTGGCTCCCACAGTCTAAGTATTCATTCAATAGTATTTATTGAGCGCTTACTATGTGCAGAGCACTGTACTAAGCGCTTGGAATGGACAAATCGGTAACAGATAGAGACAGTCCCTGCCCTTTGACGGGCTGGAGGGAGAACAGGGATTGAATGCCCATTTTGCAGTTGAGGTAACTGAGGTACAGAGACGTGAAGTGATTTACCCAAGGTCACACAGCAGATAAGTGGCAGAGCCAGGATTAGAAGTTCACTGAGCATCTGCTGAGGATGCAGAGCACCGTATATGGGGCACTGTATTAAGTGCTCGGAAGAGTCCACAAAAGGCCAAAGACACGGCCCGTGTCCTCGAGAAGTTCACACTCTAACTCAAAAGGCGGAGATACAAAGAGGACTTGTAAAGAGCGGGATTTGGAACAAAACCAAGGCTATTTGGAGAAGTACTGTGTCCTAGAGAAACAGCTTGGCTTAGTGGAAAGAGCCCGGGCTTGGGAATCAGAAGATGTGGGTTCTGATCCTGGTTCCGCCACTTGTCAACTGTGTGACCTTGGGCAAGCCACTTAACTTCTCTGGGCCTCGGTTACCTCATCTGTAAAATGGGGATTGAGAGTGTGAGCCCCACGTGGGACAACCTGATGACCTTGTATCTACCCCGGTACTTAGAACAGTGCTTGGCACAGAGTAAGCACTGAACAAATACCATAATTATTATTATTATCGTTACAGGAAAGAGCATTGGCCTCTAGACTCATTTTGGGCAGGGAACATGCCTGCTAATTCTGTTGCATAATACTTTCCCAGTGGTTAGAACAGTGTTCTGCACATAGTAAGCGCTCAATAGATACCACTGATTGATCGATCGACTGATTGGCCTGGGAGTCAGAGGATCTGTGAGACCCGAGGCAAATCGCTTTGTTTCTCTAGGCCTCAGTTTCCTCATCTGTAAAATGGGGGTTCAATACCTGTTCTCTCTTCCCCTCAGACCGTGGCCCCATGTGGGACAGAGACTGTGTCCTACCCCATTACCTTGAACACCCCCCAGCGCTTAGCACAGTGCACGCCGCGCAGTAAAAACTTAACCGAGAGTTTATTTTATCACGTCTCTCTGTTCCAACCCCGTCCTCCCCGCACCCGAGAAGCTGGTCTCGCCGCTTCTGTGGACTCACAGCTCTCTGGGCTGAAATCGAGAGGAATTTGTTTCCACACAAGACAGGGGATGTGAAAGGGCTCCAGATCCGTAACCAAGCTGCTGTGGGGGAAATCCAGAACTCTCCCCGGGCCCCGTTGCTCGGTTGAGGGACGTCGACCTGTCCCCCGCCGAAGACCAGCCGGACCCTCCGTCCACCTTGGACCGCTCCCATCCGCTGTTGGAGACCCCGAGCGGCGGCGGAGTCCAAGGTGGGCAGGGGCCGGGGCGGGGGGTAGGGGAGCGTTCGCCTCTCATTCATTCATTGAATCGTATTTACTGAGCACTTACTGTGTGAAGAGCTCTGAAATAATAATAATGTTGGTATTTGTTCTAAGCGCTGGAGTAGGTACAGGGTCATCAGATTGTCCCACGTGAGGTTCACAGTCTTCATCCCCATTTACAGATGAGGGAACTGAGGCACGGAGAGGTGAAGTGACTGGCTCACGGTCACACAGCTGACACGTGGCAGAGCCGGGAATCGAACCCAAGCCCGGGCTCATTCCACTGAGCCATGCTGCTTCACCTGTACTAAATGCTTGGGAGAGTACACTATAACAATAAACAGACACACTCTTTACCCACAGCGAGCTTACAGTCTGATTTGTTTGTCAGTCACTCAGTCGATTGGATTTATTGAGCGTTTACTGGGTGCGGAGAACTGTGCTAAACGCTTGGGAGAGTGGACTAGTGAACAGATGCGTTCCCTGCCCACAATGAGCTAACGTTCCAGGGAGGGAGACAGACGTTAATAGAAATAAATAAATTACGGATATGTACGTAAATGCTTTCATCCACCCAGTGCTTAGCACGGTGCTTAACAGATACCATCAAAAAAATGAAAGAAGCAGCGGCAGAAGCCGCAGAAATAGAGAAGCAGCATGGCCTAGTGGAAAGAGCTCGGGCTTGGGAGTCAGAGGTCGTCAGTTCTAATCCCGCCTCCACCGCCTGTCAGCTGTGTGACTTTGGGCAAGTCACTTCACTTCTCTGGGCCTCCGTGACCTCATCTGTTAAAAAAAAAGGATTAAGACTGTGAGCCCGACGTGAGACAACCTGATCGCCTTGTATCTACAAGGTAAACAGGGCTTGGCACATGGTAAGCGCTTAACCAATACCATCGTTATTATTATTATTTCTGTGCCTGCTGCCACATCACTTCCTAAGCCCAGGCCCCCCACCTCCAGGCTGGACTCCATGACTGCTCCTGCCTCCAGAGGCATCGGGCACATCTCCTTCTACCTCACCTCGCTACTCTCCTACTACAACTCGGCCTGCACAATCGGCTCCTCTATCGCCAACCTTCTCCCTGGGCCTCCATCTCATCTCCTCTAACTCACCACCAACCTCTCGCCCGCGTCCTGCCTCCGGCCTGGAACGCCCTCCCTCCTCATATTCGACAGATGGGACTCTCCTCCGATTCAAAGCCTGATTTAGGCACGCCTCCCCCATGAGGCCTTCCCCGTCTAAGCCCTCCTTTCCTCTTCTCCCACTCCCTTCTGCGTCCCCCTGACTGGCTCCCCTCATTCATCCCCGCCGTCCCAGCCCCACAGCACTTACGTCCCTATCTGTCATTTATTTATTTCTATTAATGTCTGTCTTCCCCTCTAGACTGTAATCTCATTGTGGGGAGGGAATGTGTCTGTTTATTGTTATATCGTACTCACCAAAGGGTTAGGACAATGCTCTGCATACAGTAAGCACTCAGTAAAGATGATTAACTGATTGAACATGTATTAAACACTCCACTAGAACACTAGACAGGAGTCAATACCTGTAAAAAAAACACAGCACAGTCCCACACCCATAGATGCCTCCAGGGTGGAGAACTTCTGACGACGAATTGATTTCACAAAAGAAATAAGACAGTCTCAAGAAGCAGTGTGGCCTAGTGGAAAGAACTCGGGCCTGGGAGTCGGAGGATCTGGGTTCTAATCCCTTTCTGCCACTCGTCTGCTGCGGGACCCTGGGCAAGTTACTTAACTTCTCTGTGCCTCAGTGACCTCATCTGGAAAATGAGGATTAAGACTATGAGCCCCATGTGATACAGGAAGTGCATCCGATTTGACTATTTTGCATCCAATTTGACTATTTTGTAGCTACCTCCGAAATTAATACAGTTCCTGGCACAAAGGAAGCACTTAACAAATGCCTTTTACAAACAAACAAACAAACAAAAAAAGCTAGTGAATCTGTTCTCATTCTTCTTAGCCCCTGTCTCTTACATTCTTAGGTGCTATACTATACTCATTTAAAAAAATGGTAATATTATTTCTAAAGTGCTTACTATGTGTCAAATACCGTTCTAAGCTCTGAAATTAGTAGCACAATCATTTATTAAGCCCTCTCTCTATCCAGAACACTGTACTGAGCACTTAGGAGGCTGTAGTAGAGTAAATAGACCAGGTCCCTGGCTTCAAGGAGCTTACAATTGAGTTGGGGAAATATTTTAACCTAGATTTTCTCCCTTTAGGCCTCATTTTCCCTCTCCACATCTCATTAACCTTTGGTATTTGGTATTCATCCCTTCTTCACCCCCCACAGCACTTATGTACACATCCATAGATTATAAATTATCAAAAAAGAAAGTGTTCCCTTAACCTTTCCCATCTTTCTTTTTCTCCCCCCTTCTTTCCTTTATGGTTACTGTTTCTCCTCCTCATCGCTTCTCTTTCTCTCTTTTTCCCCTAGGTTCTCCCCGCTAGAGTTTGTGCCCTTCTCCCTCAAGCCCTGCCTTCTTGAAGCCCCCCAACCCATTCAACCCTCCACCCCCAAGCTCATCCCTGAATTAAAGACCAAAAGTAGGCAACCCTGCAAGCCGAGAGGGAGGACCAGATCTATGCGACGTAAAATAATCGATACAAATGATCGAACAAAAGTGAGCGCTTGTTGCATGAATAACTAAGAAGAGCTTTAAATAGGGGGAAAGAAGAGGGCTTGGCGGGGGCTTTCAGGATGTCAAGATCCACCCCCTTCTCTCACCACTCCCCAGCTCCCACACCAAATCCAGCAGCCCACAGTCTCCTCTGCCAGGAAGCCTTCCCTGATTAAGTCCGACCACCCCAAATCACCCCCGAGCTTGTGTGTCTTTGTAGCCAACCTCAGCGCTTTGGCATATTCAGTTACTTATTCGTGTATTTCATCCTGAAATAGATATTGTTTTCATCATCGTCATTAATGATATGTATTGAGCTCTTGCTGTGTGCGGAGGACTGTAATAAGCTCTCGGGAAAGTACAGTACGACAGAACTGGCAGACACATTCCCTGCCCGTAGTAAGCTCAGAGTCTAGAGGACTGTTATATTCTTGCTACTACCAACTAAAATTGAGCTATTTGTTAAGCACTTACTCTATGCTAAGCGCTGTGGTAGATACAATACAAGCAGAGCGGTTGCAGTCTGAAAGCAGCATTGTCTAGTGGAAAGAGCAGAGGCCCGGGAGCCAGAGGACCTGGGTTCTAATCCCTGCCCTGCCACTTGTCTGCTGTGAGATCTTGGGTAAGTCACTTCACTTCCCTGTGCCTCAGTGACCTCATCTGTATAATGGGGTTCAATCAATCAATCATATTTATTGAGCACTTATTATGTGCAGACCACTGTACTAAGCACTGGGGAGAGTACAATATAACTTTATAATGGACATATTCCTTGCCCGTGACAAGTTTACAGTCTAAAGGATGAGCTCACTGTGAGTCCCATGTGGGACACGGACTGTGTCCAACCTCATCAGCTTGTATCTACTCCAGCGCTTAGTACAGGGCCTGGCACACTGCAAGCGCTTAGCAAATACCATTTTTTTTTTAAGGGAGAGCAGATATCCCCATTTTATAGATGAGGAAACAGAGGTAGGGATGGGGAGAAGGGGATGGATCAAGGCGGGGGCACATTGTTTATATTAACGTCAGTCTCCTCCTCTAGACTGTCAGCTTCTTGTGGGTGGGGAACATGACTCCCAACTCCGTTGTATTTTACTCTCCCAACACTTCATACGGTACTCTGCATATAGTAAGCGCTCAATAAATACCATTTATTAATTGTTTCTAAGCTCCTTGTGGTCAGGGAAGGTGTCTTCCAACTCTGTCGTATTGTTCTCTCCCAAGCTCTTAATACAGTGGTCTGCATAAAGTGAGCGCTCAATAAATACCAATAAATGGTTGATTGTGAGGAAGCTCATTATAGGCAGGGAAAGTGTCTACCAACTCTGTTACGTCGTCTTCTCCCAAGCGCTTAGCACAGTGTTCTGAACACAGTAAACACTCAATCAATACCACTGATGGACTGAATGAAATCCAGCCTCTGGACGATTTTTCTGTTAAATAAATAACGGGCCCCCAGGAATTTCGAGAGCGAACTGTTTTCGGTCCCATAGCAGGTGTTTTTGAAACTCACACACATAATAAGGAACTCAAAAGTGATCTCTAGTCTCCAATTTGTGGCAATCACAAGGTACTTTCCTCTGACATGAATCACTTCCCTGGCTTAACCCTTGAGTAACTCAATTTCTGAGGTGGTAAACAAACAGGAAAACCCCCTCAGCCCAGGGAACGTGTTGTTCAAATTATCGCTTCGATCGATTTCTAATAATATCTTTTTGCAAATGGGGTTTGCAAATTGTAGCGGCGAGGTGACATGGATCTGTGGTTGGTGTTGAGAATACTGAACGAGGTTGGAGATGTTCCTTTTTCCATCACCCTCCAGTCTAGACTGGGCTCTGTACCCCCTGAGGTGGGGCAGTGCTCCCTGAAGGCCTTGCAGGCACAGATCAGGACAGGACAGGGAAATTGAAGGAAGGAAGGAGGAAGAAAGGAAGGAAGGAAGAGCAGGAGGGAGGGAAGAAGGAAAGAGGGAAGGAAAGAAGGAGGGAAGGAAAGAAGGAGGGACGGAGGGAACGAAGGAAGGGAAGGAGGGAATGAAGGAAGAGAGGGAGGGAGGAATAGAGGAAGGAAGGAGGGAAGGAAGGAAGAAAAGAAGGAAGAAAAGAAGGCAGGAAGGAAGAGAGGGAGGAATATAGGAAGGAAGGAGGGAAGGAAGAGAGGGAGGGAGGGAAGGAGGAATGGAGAAAGGAAGGACGGTGGAAAGGAAATAAGAAAGCAGGGCAGGAAGGAAGAGATGCAGGGAGGGAAAGGAAAGAAGGGAGGGAGAAAAGAAGGAGGAAGGGAGGAAAGAAAGAAGGAGGAAGAGGCAGGAAAGAAGGGAGGAAAAGAGGGAAAAGAGGTAGGGAAGGAGAGGCAGGAAGGAAGGGAAGAAGGGAGGGTGGGAGGAGGGAATCAATCCATGGTATTTATTGAGGGCTTACTGTGTGCAGAGCACTGTGCTAAGTGCTTAGAAGAGTACAGTACAACAGAGTTGGTAGACACATTCCCTGCCCACAAGGAGCTTAGAAACAATCAATCATTTAATGGTAGTTCTTACATTTAGTACACGGCACCTGGGGGAGTATAGTTCAACAGAGTTGGTGTACATTTTCCCTGCCTACAACAAGCTTGCAATCTAGAGGGGGAGACAGACAATAATACAAATAAATAACTTATAATATATATTTTAAAGATCTGTGCGTAATGGGCTGGGGGGTTGGGAGAGGGGCCAATATCAAATGTCCAATGGTCACAGAGCCAAATACACAAACAATGCAGAAGAGAGAGGGAACTGGGGAAAGGAGGGCTTAATTGGGAAGGCCTCTTGAATGATAATATTAATAATAATAATACTGCTGATAATAATAATTGTGAAATTTATTAGGCACGTACTATGTGCCAAGCACTGTACTAAGCACCAGTGTAGCTACAAGATCATCAGGTCCCACATGGGGTTCACAGTCTAAGAAGGAGGGAGAAAAGGTATTGTTCCCCCATTTTGCAGAGGAGGGAACTGAGGCACAGGGAAGTTAAGGTCTCACGGCAGACAAATGGCATAGATAAGATTAGAACCCAGGTCCTTTGATGCCCAGGCCTGGAATTTGGAAGGAAGCACGGAAAGATTTGTATAAGAAGAGGCCTAGTGACCCCCATTATCACTAATGTACATAAAGACTATATTAATGATACTCTCCTAGGTGCTTAATACAGTGTTCCACAAATAGAAAGTGCTCAATAAATGGTGATAATGATCCCAGAATCATTTCTGCAAGGTCTCTGGAATGTCACCTACATACACATGCTTAGGCTTTTTGTTTGTTTGTTTCATTTTTGATGGTATTTGTAAAGTCCTTACTTTGTGCCAGGCACTGCACTAGGGTAGATACAAGCTCATCAGGTCTCACACTATTAATCTCCATTTTACAGATGAGGTAACCGAGGCCCAGAGAAGTGAAGTGACTTGGCCAAGGTCACAGAGCAGGCAAGCGGAAGAACTGAGATTAGAACCCAGGTCCTCTGACTCCCAGGCCCGGGCTCTATCCACTAGGACATGTTGAAAGTGAAAGTGGCTACCCATGGGTGCTCTACTTCCAACAGAGTGTAACAGCCATGTTAAGAGGAAGCAGAGGGAGGCTGAAGGTAGAGAAGAGGTATCTCCCTCATGTGGCTTGGCACGCTGGTTGAGGGGGGCATACAGAAATAATAATGATGGTATTTGTTAAGTGCTTACTATGTGCAGAGCACTGTTCTAAGCTCTGGGGTAGACACAGGGAGAGCAGGGGAGGGGGTGTCAGGTGGAGAAGAGGGCAGTCATGGCATCTAGAGAAGGGTTGGAATCAAGCTACAGTTTCCTTTTATTCCCAGGAATATCGTTAGTCAGTCGGTTATCTCTTATTTACCTATAGAATTCATCATTGTCATTGGCATTTATTATTGTAATTATTACTATTATTAGGTGTCCAGGACTGTGGTCTTTTTTTTTTTTGATTGGTATTTGTTAAGCGCTTACTATGTGCAGAGCACTGTTCTAAGCGCTGGGGTAGACACAGGGGAATCAGGTTGTCCCACGTGGGGCTCACAGTCTTCATCCCCATTTTATAGATGAGGTAACTGAGGCCCAGAGAAGTGAAGTGACTTGCCCACAGTCACACAGCTGACAAGTGGCAGAGCGGGGATTCGAACTCATGACCTCTGACTCCAAAGCCCAGGCTCTTTCCACTGAGCCACGCTGCTTATGCTGTCGAGCCATTACCCCCCCGCAGAGATTCCACGGACACACCTCTCCCAGATCGCCCCACCTCCATCTGCGATCGTTCCGGTAGTGGATCCACAGAGGCTTCTTGGTCAAAATCTGGAAGCGGTTTACCGTCGCCTCCTTCCGCGCAGTCAACTCGAGTCTCCGCCCTCGACTGTCTCCCGTGCCGCTGCTGCCCGGCACGGGTGAGTTTTGACTTGTAGCAGATGGCCTTTCACTCTCTAGCCACTGGCCAAGTTGGAATGGAACGGACAGGCCTCTGCTTGACTCTCCCTCCCGTAGCCGAGACTGGTAGAGGACTGGAAACTCTCCAGGTGCCTTCCTGAGAGGTCGGGTCTGTGGTGGATATGTGCGAATCAGGTTGGACACAGTCCCTGTCCTACATGGGGCTCACAGTCTTAATCCCCATTTTACCAAAGAGGGAACTGAGGACCAGAGAAGTGAAGTGACTTGCCCAAGGTCAAAAAGCAGACAAGTGGTGGAGCCAGGATTAGAATCTAAGTCCTTCCAATATCAGGCCCATGCTCTTTCTACTAGGTTTTTCTTCTGCTGCTCTTTTTCCTTTTTCTCTTCCTTCTCCTCCTTCTTCCTCTTCTCTTTCTCCTTCTTTTTCTTTTATAATAAAAATAATTATGGTATTCGTTAAGCTCTTATTATGTGTCAAGCACCGTACTAAGTGCTGGAGTAAAATACAAGATCATCAGGTCGCACAGGGGACTCGCCGTCTGAGTAGGAGGGAGAAAAGGGACTGTGTCCAACCTGATAAATTAGTATCCCAGTGCACAGAAAAGTGCTTGGCACATAGCAAGTGCTTAACAAATATTGTAAAAAAAAAAGAGGAGGTGGAGAACTGCAATTTAATCCCCATATCGTAGATAAATTAGTATCTATCCCAGTGCATAGAAAAGTGCTTGACAAATAGCAAGGGCTTAACAAATATTTAAAAAAAAAATGGGGGGGTGGAGAAGAGCAGTTTAATCCCCATATCACAGATGAGGGAACTGGGATACAGAGAAGCTAAGTGACTTGCTCAGAGTCCCACAGCAGTGAAGTGGCAGGACCAGGATGAGAACCCAGAGCTCTTGCCTCCCAACTCCGTGCTCCTTCCACTCAGCCAGTCAATCGGATTCATTAAGCCCTTACTGAGTGCTGAGCACTGTACTAAGCGCTTGGGAGAGAACAATGTAACACTAAGCCACGCTGCTTCTGAAAAGCAGCATGGCAAGGTGGAGAGAGCAGGAGCCTGGAAGTCAGAAAGTTAGGGGTTCTAATCCCAGCTCCACCGCATGTCTGTTGTGTGACCTTGGGCAAGTCGCTTCATTTCTCTGTGCCTCAGTTACCTCATCTGTAAAATGGGGATTGAGACTGTGAGCCCCACGTGGGATGCGGACTGTGTCCAACTCGATTTTCTTTTATCCACCCCAGCACTTAGTACAGTGCCTGGCATGTAGTAAACGCTTAACAAATACCATTATTATTATTCTGTCACAAACCATGGCAAGCTCAGTTCCAGGAAAGCTTTAGGGCTTTCTATTTTCCTTGGTCTCTGGGGAAATTCAATGGTGATTTCCCACCACCCTCTACTGCACAGTCAGAACAGAACATAAATAGACTTGTCCTCCTTTAGTATGATTTTTCCTCCTGCACCTAATCCACAGCGATGGGACTTCAAAACATGAAAACCCAAACTCCCCTTTCTCAGGTCCCGGGCTCGATATCTGGACAGAGAAAATCTTTTCAGCACTTTTTAGAATACCCAAGGTTTCAAAGTCATTCTTTCTTTTGTGGTATTTGTTGAGTGCTTACAATGTGCCAGGCACTGTACTAAACTCTGGGGGATCACAGCAGACAAGCGGAGGAACTGAAATTAGAACCCATAACCTTCTGACTCCTAGGCCCTTGCTCTATCCAGTAGGCTACCCTGCTCCTTTTGAGCTCTTACTACGAGCAGAGTTGACAGCCAAATGACTCATATCAAACCACCTGCCAATGGTAATTCCTGAATGCTAAGCACTTGGAAGAGCATGGTCTAGTGGTTAGAACCCAGGTCCTTCTGACTCCGCCACTTGTCTTCTGGGTGACCTTGGGTAGGTCACTTCACTTCTCTGAGCCTCAGTTCCCTCATCTGTAAAATGGGGATGAGGTTTGTGAGCCCCATGTGGGACAGGACTGTGTCCAACCTGCTTAGCTTGTACCTACCTCCAGCATTTAGTATAGTACCTGACACATAGTAAGCACTTAAAAAATGCCACAATTATTATTATTATTATCTTGGGCATCTACATTATGTACTGAATTGGGGGCTTATTATGGGGAATAAGAAGGAGAAGGAGGAGAGGAGGAGAAAGAGGAGAAGGAGGAGAAGGAAGAGAAGGAGGAGGAGGAGGAGGAGGAGGAGGAGGAGGAGGAGGAGGAGAAGGAGAAGGAGAAGAAGAAGGAGGAGGAGGAGGAGAAGGAGGAGGAGGAGAAGGAGAAGAAGAAGAAGGGGAAGAAGAAGGGGAAGAAGAAGAAGAGAAGTGACTTGCCCAAAGTCATGAGGCAGGTAAATAGCAAAGGCAGGATTAAAACCCAGATCCTCTGGCTGCTAGGACCTTACCACTAGGCCCTGCTACTTCTCCAACAGCAATCTTACCCTGCCAAGGATGGGACTGTTACGTTGTACTGTTATATTGTACTCTTCCAAGTGCTTAGTACAGTGCTCTGCACATGGCAAGTACTCAATAAATACGATTGAATGAATGAATGAATGTATGAATGAATGAAGGATGAGGGTTTCCAAGTTCAACCTCCAGACCATCAGCACTGACTATTAGCTAGAACCCAGCCAGCCTCAGATCAGGAAAAACAAGAATAGTGAACTGACTTATCGAAATGAAAAAAACGTATTAAGCCAAAGAAACAGACTGTTTATATGATAAAATCAAAGGAGGGGGGAAATGATTGGGAAAGAGATAGCAAAGAAAAGAGAGCTAACTGCAGGCCACTTCAATTGTCCTAAAGTGGAGAGTTGTCAGATTAAGAATTTCTGGGTGTGTGGTCTCTTCTTTGCTCTCAGAGATTTCAATCTGGCCACTTCTCTCCTGCTGTTCGGTTTCTGAGGAGCAAAAGAAGAGGGTACTTTCTCTGTTGTAGTCTCCCAAACACTTAGTGATGCGCTAAAATAACGTTGTTGTTGTTGTTGTCTTATGCTGTCGAGTTGTGTCCGACCCATAGCGACGCCAAGGACACATCTACTCCCACAACGCCCCACCTCCATCTGCAATCGTTCCGGTGGTGGATCCACAGAGTTTTCTTGGTAAAAATCCAGAAGTGGTTGACCATCACCTCCTTCCGCGCAGTCAACTCGAGTCTCCGCCCTCGACTCTCTCCCCTGCCGCTGCTGCCCGGCCCGGGTGAGTTTTGACTTGTAGAGGTGGCCTTCCACTCGCTAGCCACTGCCCAAGCTAGAAATGGAACAGACAGGCTTCCGCTTGACTCTCCCTCCCATAGTCGAGACCGGTCGAGTACTGGAAACTCTCCAGGTGCGACCCTGAGGGGCGGCTAAAAATATACCCCCGATTAATTGATTGACTAAAAAAAGAGACTGAGGAATGTCCAGGATAAATTAAATGACTTCTGTACATTTAAACCTTTGGTAAGCTATTTTTTTCTGATGTTTTAAATAATAATAATAATAATGACATTATTTTTAAGTGCTTAAGATGCATCAAGCACCGTTCTAAGCACGGAGATAGGCACAAGCTAATTAGTCCCACCTGGGGCTTACATTTTTAATCGCCATTTTACAAATGAGGGAACTGAGGCACAGAAGCGACGGAAGTGACGTGACTTCCTTGAGGTTACACAGCGGACAGGTGGCGGAGCCGGAATTAGAACCCAGGTCCTTCCTATTCCCAGGCCCGGCCTCTCTCCGGTAGGTCACAGTGTTCCTCTTCAACTGTAAGCCAAAGGGTTCCTCACTGACCTCCCTGCCTCCAACCTCTTCCCTCTTCAATCTATCCTTCATTCTTCTGCCTGGCTCCCTTTCCTAATATGACATTTGGCCCACGTCTCGCCACTGGTCAGTAACTTTCAATTACTGCCTAACCTTCTCCTCATCAAGCAGAAAAATAACAATAATAGTAATAATTATGGTATTTGCTTTTAAGCGCTTACTATGTGCCGGGCACTGTACTAAGTGCTGGGGTGGATACAAGCAGATCAGGTTGGACACGGTCCCTGTCCCACATGGGGCTCAAAGTGTTATTCCCCATTTTACAGATGAGGTAACTGAGAAGTGATTTGCCTGAGGTCACACGGCAGACAAGTGGCGGAGCCGGGATTAGAACCCATGACCTTCTGACTTCCGGGACCGTGCTCTACACCACTACACCATGCTAAACTCCTCATCACCAACTTTTAGACATTCAAATCAAGTCTCCCTACTCCCCATCCTCTCTCGGCTCCCACTACAGCTCGGCCTGCACACTTTGCTCCTCGAGCACTACCCTACTCGCCCTCCTCTCTCTCGCCATCGACTTCCTGCTCATCTTCCTCTCGCCCGGTAATCCCTCACCCTTCCTAGTCTACAGACCCCCATTCTCCTCATCTACAAAGCCCTAAAATACTAAAATCACATCCCCTCCAAGAAACCTTCCATGATTTAGTCTCCCCTCTCTAATTCCTTGTTTTTAAAATGGCGTTTGTTAAGCGCTTACTACGTGCCAGGCACCGGGCTAAGCACCGGGGTAGGTAATCGGGATGGTCAGAGCCCCTTTGGTCGGTCAATTGTATTTTATTGAGCACTTACTGCGTGCAGAGCTCTGTACTAAGCGCTTGGGAGAGTACAATAGAACAATAAGCAGATGCTTCCCTGCCCACAACCAGTTTACCCCCTCCGTCGCCGTCTTAATCCCCATTTTACAAATGAGGCAACTGAGGCAAAGAGAAGTGAAGGGACTTGCCCAACGCCTCAGAGCAGACGAGTAGCAGAGCCGGGATTAGAACCCAGGTCCTTCTGACCCTTTCATTCATTCAGTAGTATTTATTGAGCGCTAACTATGTGCAGAGCACTGTACTAAGCGCTTGGGATGAACAAGTCGGCAACAGATAGAGACAGTCCCTGCCGTTTGATGGGCTTACGGTCCGATCGGGGGAGACGGACAGACGAGAACGATGGCGATAAACAGCGTCAAGGGGAAGAACATCTCGTAAAAACCGATGGCAACTAAATAGAATCAAGGCGATGTACAATTCATTAACAGAATAAATAGGGTAACGAAAATATATACAGTCGAGCGGACGAGTACAGTGCCGTGGGGATGGGAAGGGAGAGGTGGAGGAGCAGAGGGAAAAGGGGAAAATGAGGCTTTAGCTGCGGAGAGGTAAAGGGGGGATGGCAGAGGGAGTAGAGGGAGACGAGGAGCTCGGTCTAGGAACGCCTCTTGGAGGAGGTGATTTTTAAGTAGGGTTCTGAAGCGGGAAAGAGAATCAGTTTGGCGGAGGTGAGGAGGGAGGGCGTTCCGGGACCGCGGGAGGACGCGACCCGGGGGTCGACGGCGGGACGGGCGAGACCGAGGGACGGCGAGGAGGTGGGCGGCGGAGGAGCGGAGCGTGCGGGGTGGGCGGTGGAAAGAGAGAAGGGAGGAGAGGTAGGAAGGGGCGAGGTGACGGAGAGCCTCGAAGCCTAGAGTGAGGAGTTTCTGTTTGGAGCGGAGGTCGATAGGCAACCACTGGAGTTGTTTAAGAAGGGGAGTGACATGCCCGGATCGTTTCTGCGGGAAGATGAGCCGGGCGGCGGAGTGAAGAATAGACCGGAGCGGGGCGAGAGAGGAGGAAGGGAGGTCAGAGAGAAGGCCGACACGGTAGTCTAGCCGGGATATAACGAGAGCCCGTAACAGTAAGGTAGCCGTCTGGGTGGAGAGGAAAGGGCGTATCTTGCCGATATCGTAGAGGTGAAACCGGCAGGTCTCGGTAACAGATAGGACGTGTGGGGTGAACGAGAGGGACGAGTCGAGGATGACACCGAGATCGCGGGCCCGAGAGACGGGAAGGATGGTCGTGCCATCCACGGTGATAGAGAAGTCTGGGAGAGGACCGGGTTTGGGAGGGAAGATGGGGAGCTCAGTCTCGCTCATGTTGAGTTTTAGGTGGCGGGCCGACATCCAGGTGGAGACGTCCCGGAGGCAGGAGGAGATGCGAGCCTGAAGGGAGGGGGAGAGGGCAGGGGCGGAGATGTAGATCTGCGTGTCATCTGCGTAGAGATGGTAGTCAAAGCCGTGAGAGCGGACGAGTTCACCGAGGGAGTGAGTGTAAATGGAGAACAGAAGAGGGCCGAGAACTGACCCTTGAGGAACTCCAACAGTTAAAGGATGGGAGGGGGAGGAGGCTCCGGCGAAGGAGACCGAAAGTGATCGGCCAGAGAGGTAAGAGGAGAACCGGGAGAGGACGGAGTCCGTGAAGCCAAGGTGAGATAAGGTATGGAGGAGGAGGGGATGGTCGACAGTGTCAAAGGCAGCAGAGAGGTCGAGGAGGATCAGAATGGAGTAGGAGCCATCGGATTTGGCAAGAAGGAGGTCACGGGTGACCTTAGAGAGAGCAGTCTCGGTAGAGTGGAGGGCACGGAAGCCAGATCGGAGGGGGTCTAGGAGAGAATGGGAGTTAAGGAATTCTAGGCATCGATTGTAGACGACTCGTTCTAGGATTTTGGAAAGGAAGGGTAGTAGGGAGATAGGACGATAACTGGAGGGGGAAGTGGGGTCGAGAGCGGGTTTCTCTATGCACTACGCCATGATCCAAGCAGCGTGGCTCAGTGGAACGAGCACAGGCTTAGGAGTCAGAGGTCATGGGTTCTAATCCCGGCGCTGCCGCTCGTCAGCTGTGTGACTTTGGGCAAGTCACTTAACTTCTCTGTGCCTCAGTTACCTCACCCGGAAAACGGGGATGAAGACCGTGAGCCCCGCATGGGACCTGATTACCCTGTATCTACCCTAGCGTTTAGAACAGTGCTCGGCACATAGTAAGCGCTTAACAAATACCAACATTATTATGATTATTCTCTACTGCATCACTTAGGCACTGAAGTCTGTGACCCTAAAGCACTTGTGAACTCACACGAGCACAGCAGGTAGGTACAGGTCTTTATCCTTGGTTCTTTCCCTTGCTGGGAGTTAATTTTCATATCTATCTCCCCCTCTAATTTGCAAGATCTTTGAAGGCAGGGGTCGTGTTTACTTTATTGAACCCTGGCAAGTGCTTAGGAGACTGCTCTGCACAGAATAGGCAATAGATAAATAATGCATGCAATAAATTCCACTGATGGGTTAACTGAGACCTTTCTTTTCCTTGAATAGAGATTTGAAGAGGTGTGCGTCAGGTGCTTACTACTGTAAGCAGCAGCAAACGAAGCAACTGGGATCTAGAGGATAGAGCACCGGCCTGGGAGTCGGAGGATCTGGATTCTAATCCACCCCTGCCACGGGGCAGTCACTTCATTTCTCTGCGCCCTCTGATCCCTTGCCTGTGAAATGGGGATTAAGGCTATGAGCCCCATGGGGGACACGGATTGTGTCTATCCTGATTACGTTATAGCTATCTCAGTGCTTAATACACAGCCTGGCACATAATAAGCGCTTAATAAATACCATTAAAGAAAAATAAAAACCGGTCACTAAAGTAACCAGTGGTTAAAAGAGGACTCTGATCCTGAAAGCATACTTGGCCATCCGGAAAGGATTTTTTTTATGGTGTCTGTTAAGCGCTTATCAAGTGCCAGGCACTGTACTAGGCACTGGGGTGCTAATAATAATAATAATGTTGGTATTTGTTAAGCGCTTACTATGTGCAGAGCACTGTTCTAAGTGCTGGGAGAGATACAGGGTCATCAGGTTGTCCCATGTGGGGCTCACAGTTAATCCCCATTTTACAGATGAGGGAACTGAGGCCCAGAGAAGTGAAGTGACTTGCCCGCAGTCACCCAGCTGACAAGTGGCAGAACCGGGAGTTGAACTCATGACCCCTGACTCCGAAGCCCAGGCTCTTTTCCACCGAGCCACGCTGCTTCCCCAAATAACTGTTGCATTTGATAAGCACTTACTATGTACCAGGCACTGTACCAAGCGCCGGGGTGGATACAAGCAAATCGGGTGGGACACGGTCCCTGTCCCACATGGGGCTCACAGTCTCATTCCCCATTTTACAGATGAGGTAACTGAGGCACAGAGAAATAAAATGACTTGTCCAACGTCACGCAGTAGACACGTGGTGGAGGGTGGGATTAGAACCCGTGGCCTTCTGACTCTCAGGCCCGGGCTCTAGATACGAGCAGATGCTCCACACAGTCCATGCCCCACACAGGGCTCACAATCTTAATCCCCATTTTACAGAGGAGGTAACTGAGGCACAGAGAATCAATCAATAGTATTGAGTGCTTACTATGTGTAGAGTACTGTACTAAGCGCTTGGGAGAGCACGATACAGCAAGAAGTGACTTGCCCGAGGTCACTCAGCAGATTAGTGGTGGAGCCAGGATTAGAACCCAGGTCCTTCTGACTTCCAGGCCCCTGCTCTCTCCGCTAGACCCCGCTGCCAGAAAGGGAACCCGAGTCAACAGCAGTGAAATGAATGAAGCTGGGGGAAGGAGAGGAGTGCGGTGAGCCCGTCACTGGGCAGGGACTGTCTCTATCTGTTGCCGAATTGTACATTCCAAGCGCTTAGTACAGTGCTCTGCACATAGTAAGCGCTCAATAAATACCACGCAATGAGTGAGAACTGTAGACCACTGACCGCCGGTAAAAGAAAATTGACTCAGTTCCGAGGTAGGGAAGCGTGGTGAAACCACCAAGTTGAACCTAAGGCCACCCTCTGAAGCTAATGAATTAATTAAGTGGCATTTCGAGGCACTCACTATGTGTGACTTTGGGCAAATCACTTCTTGCCTCAGTTACCTCTCCTGTAAAATAGGGATTGAGACTGTGAGCCCCACATGGGACAGGGACTGTGTCTTACCCAATTTGCTTGTAACCACCCCAGCGCTCAGAACAGTGCCTGGCTCATAGTAAGCGCTTACCAAATACCATTATTATTATTATTTTGATTATGGGCCAAGCACTGTCTTCAGCACTATTCATTCATTCAATAGTATTTATTGAGCGCTTACTATGTGCGGAGCACTGTACTAAGCGCCTGGGACGAACAAGTCGGCAACAGATAGAGACGGTCCCCGCCGTTCGACGGGCTCACGGTCTGATCGGGGGAGACGGACGGACCAGAACGATGGCGATAAATAGAGTCGAGGGGAAGAACGTCTCGTAAAAACAATGGCAACTAGACAGAATCGAGGCGATGTACAATTCATTAACAGAATAAATAGGGTAATGGAAATATAGACAGTCGAGCGGCCGAGTACGGTGCTGAGGGGATGGGAAGGGAGAGGGGGAGGAGCAGAGGGAGATGGGGGGAAAAGAGGGTTAAGCTGCGGAGAGGTGAAGGGGGGGTGGTAGAGGGAGTTGAGGGAGAAGGGGAGCTCAGTCTGGGAAGGCCTCTTGGAGGAGGTGAGTTTTAAGTAGGGTTTTGAAGAGGGGAAGAGAAGGGTGGATACAAGATAATCAGGTCAGACGCAGTTCTCTAAGGGACAGGGAGAACAGGTGTTTCATCCCCAATATACAGAAGAAAAAATTGAGGCCCACAGAAGTTTAGTGACTTGCCCCACGTCACACAGTAAGCAAGTGGCGGGACGAAGATTAGAACTCAAGGCCCATGACTTTCAGCTTCTGCTGTTTCCACCAGGTCAGACTGCTTCTCTGAACCAGACAAGAGAGATCCCCCAGGGTTGGATGGGTCCTGAGAAACTCTTCCGGAATTCACAGGTGGTTGGCTCAGTGGAAAGAGCCCGGGCTTGGGAGTCGGAGGTCATGGGTTCGAATCCCCGCTCCGCTGCTTGCCAGCAAGTCACTTCACTTCTCTGTGCCTCAGTTACCTCATCTTTCAAATGGAGATTAAAAACTGTGAGCCCCGTGCGAGACAACCTGATCACCTTGTGTCCCCCCCAGCGCTTAGAACAGTGCTCTGCACATGGTAAACGCTTAACAAATATCAACATTGTTATTATTAGCTAAGACCAACCCAGGCAAGTGAAAAAGGAAGCACTGTGATCTAGTGGAAAGAGCTGGGGCCTGGATTCCTGTCGCGGCTCTGCCACTTGTCTGCTGTGTGACCTTGGACGAGTCACTTCACTTCTCTGGGCCTCAGTTCCCTCCTCTGTAAAATGGGGAATTAGATCGTGAGCCCCACGTGGGACGGGGATTGTGTCTAACGCTATTCGCTTGTATCCACCCCAGCACTTAGTACAGTGCTTGGCACATAGTAAGCGCTCAACAAACAAATAACCACAGTTATTATTATTCACTCATCTGTCAAAAGGGGATTAAGCCTGTAAACTCCATGTGGGACATGGATTAAGTCTAACCTTGTATCTGATGTAGTGACTTGTCAGCTGTGTGACTGTGGGCGAGTCACTTAACTTCTCTGGGCCTCAGTTCCCTCATCTGTAAAATGGGGATTAACTGTGAGCCTCACGTGGGACAACCTGATGACCCTGTATCCACTCCAGCGCTTAGAACAGTGCTCTGCACATAGTAAGTGCTTAACAAATACCAACATCATTATTATTATTATTACAATACCTGCTATGTAGTAACTGCTTAACAAATGCCGTTATTATCATTATTATCATTATTATTATTAGCCCGATGCTTAGTACAGTGCCCGGCACATAGCAAGAACTCAACAAATACCATTTTAAAAAAGGATTTTATTTTCTGTTTTTTGCTCTCGTGTTTGGAGGAATGCTGGGGTGTCTTATCAGTTTGGTACCACATTTTCTTCTAGGTTATTTCCTAATTCCCTAATTTACCGTTAGTTCTAGTAAAACCCTTTGAGCCCTTTTCGAATCCGATGTCTGTGTGTCCTGTGCTTGGTAACCACATCCTCTTTGTCTCCAAACAACCCAGAGATGACTCAGAAAGCCCGAGGGGGGTCATAGTTCAAGGTCCTGGAACGAAGCCTTAGTTTAAATGATAATTAAGGGTCCTACTGAACTGGAAAACAGCCCTAAAAACCTAGGGAATGCCTGGAAATCTGAGAGCAAAACGTGTCTTTTCATCCAATCGTATTTATTGAGCGCTTACTGTGGGCAGAACACTATACTAAACCCCTGGGAGAATTTAATAAGAAAGATTGACACGTTCCTTGTGCTAATAATTGTGGGTTTTGTTGTTACTATGCGCCAGTTACGTACTAAGCACTGGGGTAGACACAAGATAATCAGGTCCCACAGTCCAAATAGGAGGGAAATAGGTGAAGGAATTAAGTACTTTTGTCATCCCCCCCCAGCTCCACAACAGTGATGTCCATTATCCGTAATTAATTTATTTTTATTACTGTCTGTCGCCTCCGCTAGACCGTAAGCTCGCTGTGGGTTGGGAATGTGTCTGTTATATTAGACTCTCCCAAGGGCTGAGTACAGTGCTCTGCTTACAGTAAGCGCTCAATAAATACAGTTGCCTGACAGAGAAGTGAAGTAAGTTGCCCCAGGTCACACAGGAGGCAAGCGTCGGAGCCAGGATTAGAGGTCAGCTCCTCTCACGCCCAGGCCCGAGCTCTGTCCATTAGGCCACACTGTCTCTAGTGTGGGGGCTGGTGGCCGAAGACAGGGTAGGGTCGGGTGGCCGAGGTAGCCATGGGCAGATCCTAAACCCGATCGGTCTCAGGACCCTCAATCCCTGGCTCGGGTGGTCCCAGCCAGGGTCTTTCTAGAGAGGAAAGGTCACTAACCTGTCTCTGTTGCCGATTTGTCCATTCTAAGCGTTTAGTACAGTGCTCTGCACATAGTAAGCGCTCAATAAATACTATTGAATGAATGAATGAATGAACCTGACCTGTCCCAGGACCCTCAGAGAGGAACTTTGATGACTACTTATGGTAATTATGGTAATTATGGTATTATAATACTTATGGTATTATTACTTATGGTAATTATGGTATTTGTTAAGCATTTACTATGTACCAAGCGCTGTTCTAAGTGCTGGGATAGCTACAAGTTAATCGGGTTGGACTCGGTCCCTGTCCCACAAGAGGCTCACAGTTCTACTCCCCATTTTACAGATGAGATAACCGAGGCCCAGAGAAGTAAAGTGACTTGCCCAAGGTCACACAGCAGACAAGTGGAGAAGCGAGGATTAGAACCCACATCCTCTGACTCCCAGGCGTGAGCTCTTTTCACTAGCCATGCTGCTTCTCTGCTGCTTTCCCTCTCTCACTTGATTTGGGGGGCTCCCTTCAGACATCAATCGGTCAATCAATCCATCCTAATCATCTAGTGCTTACTACGTGCAGAGCACTGTGCTAAGCTCCTGGGAGAGTACAACGGAGTTGGTAGACACAATCCCCGCTCCCAAAGGGTTTACGGTCTAGAGCGGGAAACAGACACGAATCGAGATAAATAAATTATGGCTATGTCCAGAAGTGTTGTGGGTCAGCATGAAGTAGGGGATAGAGCACCGGCCTGGGAGCCAGAAGGACCTGGGTTCTAATCCCGGCTCTGCCACTTTTCTGCTGTGTGGCCTTGGGCAAGTCACTTCACTTCATGGCTCAGTGGAAAGAGCCCGGGCTTGGGAGTCAGAGGTCAGGGGTTCGAATCCCGACTCCACCACTTGTCTGCTATGTGACCTTGGGCAAGTCACTTAACTTCCCTGTGCCTCAGTTACCTCATCTGTAGAAACAGGGCTTAAAAAATGTGAGCCCCACGTGGGACAATCTGATTCCCCTGTATCTACCCCAGTGCTTAGAACGGTGCTCTGCACATGGTAAGCGCTTAACAAATACCATAATTATTCATTATTATTATTATCACTTCTCCGGGCCTCAGTTACCTCATCTGTAAAATGGGGGTGAAGGTCGTGAGCCCCATGTGGGACAGGGACTGCCTCCAACCTGATAAGGTTGTATCTATTCCAGTGCCTAGAACAGTGCTTGGCACATAGTAAGAACTTAACAAATATCGTCACCGTTATCAGTCGGCGAGCGGGGCCTGTAGACGACCCAGCCCGACCGCAGAGCAGGGAAGGTAGCCCAGCGCTCCGCACGTAGTAAGTGCTCAATAAATGGCAGGGATTGCAGGCTCGATGTAGGCTGAGAATTTGGCTACCAACTGTTATATTGTGCTCTCCCAAGTGCTTAGTACGGTGCTCTGCACACAGTAAGTGCTCCATAAATACCACTGATTGATGGATCAATTGATTGAGGAAGAGGGCTACATTTCCCACGGCAGAATGGCAGCTGAACGTTCTGTTTCTCTCTCTCTCTCTCTCTCTCTCTCCGTCTTGGGACCCGTGTTGGAAATCTGTAGACCTGTTGCTTCTCATCTCCATTTCAGAGAATGTCTGTACTTCTCCTTTGTCAGAATGAAGAAGCGCACTCACTTCCCCGCTGCTGTAACAGCTCCCTTCCTGCTTCTGAGCCTGAGATCCAAGAGATTCGCAATCCTTGGAGGGACAGGGAAGGCCTCAAGGGGACGAGACCAAGGACGGGTTTCAGGGGAGTGGGTCGGGAGGTAGAATTTGGCCAAGTGTGGTCATTAAAAGTCCGGGCACAGATAGTTTTGAGAAGAGTATCTTCGGGCTTCTTAAAGACCGGTGACAAATGCAGGTTGCATCCCTATTCCAATCCGTACTTCACCCTGCTGCCTGGATCGTTTTCCTACAAAAAATGTTCAGTCCGCATCTTCCTGCTCCTCCAGAATCTCCAGTGGTTTCCCATCCACCTCCACATCAAACAGAAACTCCTGTCCATTAGGTTTAAAGCACACGATCACCTTGCCTTCTCTTACCTCGCCTTGCTGCTCTCCTACTACAATCCAGCCTGCACACTTCGCTCCTCTAATGCCAACCTACGCATTGTACCTCATACTCACGTATTTCGTCTCCTACCTCTCATTTACAACTCACCTCTCTCCTGGAACGCTCTCTCCCTCTTCATATCCAACGGACCATCACTCTCCTCACCTTCGAAGCCTTACTGAAGGCGCATCTCCTCCGAGCGCCCTGCCCTGACTAAACCCCCCTTTCCTCTTTTCCCACTCCCTTCTGCACCTCCCTGATTTGCTCCTTTAATTCACTTCTACCTCAGCACTTTATGTCCATATCCATAATTTACTTGTTTCTAATAATAATAACGGTGGTATCTGTTAAGCGCTTACTACGTGCGGAGCACTGTTCTAAGCGCTGGGGTAGATACGGGGGAATCCGGTTGTCCCACGTGAGGCTCACAGTTAATCCCCATCTTACAGATGGGGTAACCGAGGCACAGAGAAGTTAAGTGACTTGCCCACAGTCACACAGCTGACAAGTAGATTCGAACCCATGACCTCTGACTCCCAAGCCCGGGCTCTTTCCACTGAGCCACGCTGCTCCTCTATTAACGTCTCTCTCCCCTTCTAGCTCATAGTGGCAGGGAATGCGTCTGTTACATTGTTATATCGTATTCTTCCAAGCGCTCGGTACAGTGTTCCGCGCACAGTAAGTGCTCAGTAAATACGATCGATTGATCGACTGAGTAATTCCCAGCACTGCCGCTCCTAGGAAGACCTGGGGTTGGAGTTGTGGGATCCCCGGAGGATATTTGATTCTCCCATCCTTCCTTAATCGATGGTATTTATTGAGCGCTTACCGTATGCAGAGCACTGGACTACGGGAGAAGCAGCTTGGGCTAGTGGATAAAGCACCGGCCTGGAAGCCCAGAGAATTTGGGTTCTAATGTCAACTTTGCCATCTGGCTGCTGTGTGACCTCGGGAAAGTCACCTCACCTCTCTGGGCCTCAGTTTCCTCACCTGCAAAATGGGGGGTCAAAATTTGTTCTCCTTCCTATTTGACTGTGTCCCCCAAGTGGGGCAGAGACTATATCCAGTTTGACTAACTTGTATCTACTCCAGCACCTAGAAAAGTGCTTGACACAGAGTAAGCGCTTAATAAATACCACTGAAAAAAGTTCTTGGGTGAGTATAACAGAGACAAGATCCTCTCTTCTAAACTGTGAGCTCAATGTGGCACAGGGATTGTGTCTGACCTGGTTAATCTGTGTCTATCCCAGTAAAATGCCTGGCACATAGTAAGCGCTTAACAAATGCCATAATTAACAAATACCATAGAGGAGCTTAAAATCTAGCGGTGGAGTCAGATATTAAAATAAATTACAGATAGGAGACCATTAGGATAATAATAATAATGTTGGTATTTGTTAAGCGTTTACTACGTGCAGAGCACTGTTCTGAGCGCTGGGGTAGATACTGGGTCATCAGGTTGTCCCACGTGAGGCTCACAGTCTTCACCCCCATTTTACAGATAAGGGAACTGAGGCACAGAGAAGTGAAGTGACTTGCCCACAGTCACACAGCTGACAAGTGGCAGAGTCGGGATTCGAACCCATGACCTCTGACTCCCAAGCCCGGGCTCTTTCCACTGTGCCACGCTGCTGTTAAGATATGTTGAGAAGCAGCTGGGCCTAGTGGAAACAGCATGGGCCTGGGAGACGGGAGGACCTGGGTTCTAATTCAGGCTCCGCCACATCTCTGCCTTATGACTTTGGGCAAGTCACTACCCTTCTCTGTGCCTCAGTTATGTCATCTGTAAAATGAGGGCTAAGACTGTGAGCCCCAAGTGGGACAGGGACCTGGTCCGACCTGATTAGCTTGTATTTACCTCGGCACTTGGAACAGTGCTTGACGCATAGTAAGTGCTTAACGAATACCATAATTATTTTTATTTTATGTATGTAAGTGCTGTGGGGATTGGGGAATAGCAGATTGCTTAAGGGATACAGGCAATGCAGAAGGGAGGGAGAATTGGGTGGAGAGATGAGAGGTTAGTCAGGGAAGGTTTCTTGGAGGAGATAGCCAGGTGAGGTAGGAGGGGGCAAGGTGATTAGGTGCCTTAAAGCCGACGGTCTGGAATTTCTGTTTGATGCGGAGGTCGATATTCCAACTTCTAAAGCTCCTAGGGGTTCGTTTCTCAATTAGACTTTCACGCAAGTACTAAACTTGAGCCTGATTAGTACAGTTCTCTGCACAGAGTAAGTGTTCAATAAATACGATTGAATGAGTGAATGAGTTTCTTTTCCTAGCTTGCAGCTACAGGGGACAAGATTATTGGAGGTCATTATTAAGATGATGATGGTCACATCTCCTCCAAGAGGCCTTCCCCGATTAAGCCCTCTTTTCCCTGGCTCTCTCACCCTTCTGCCTTCTCTGTGCACTGGATCTGTGACCTTTGGACGTGTGATATTCACCCCACATCACTTATGTACATACCTTTAAGTTATATATTAGAAATCATTTATTCATACTAATGTCTGTCTCCCCTCTAGACTTCAGCTCGATACGGGCACTAATTCTGTTGTATTATACTCTCCCGAACGCTTAATACAGTCAGGCAGTCAGTCAATCCTATTTATTGAGCGCTTACCGTGTGCAGAGCACTGTCCTAAGCGTTTGGAAGAGTACAACAGAGCAATAAACAGACACATTCCCCGCCTACAGTGAGCTTGCAAGTCTCTGCAGATAGTAGCCACTCAATAAACACCGTTGACATAGGGAGTTTTGAGAAACGCAGCCAGAGGGGTGATTTTTCTCAAGAATCAGTGAATGTTTACCCCACGTCGGGAGATCATTTCTTGAGACCAAAACTGAGAAAACTCTCTCAACCACAATGCTGGGTTTGAGTGTAATTTTTCTGAGTCTACTTCTCAGTTCCTTCTCCGGGTACCTCGCTCTCTGCCCTGCAACTATTTACATGCCCCGAGAACCCTACGGAAACCCTTTTCCAAGAAATACGCTCAGTCTTCGGGGCGAGCGTGTTTACTTAATCTTCTGTTTTCTAGAAGAATAAACAGTCATATCTAGAGAGGCTCCAGGCCAGAGTTTTGCAGGCCAGAGTTTTGCAGGCCGGGTGTGGGTTTGAATCTGGCCGCTTTTGTGTTTGGTTTATGGCGAGGGGTGATTTGTCATGTTCCTCGGATTCGATTCTCGTCGAATTTGTGTTGACTAATCACTTCTCGGACTGAAACCTCGAAAGCTGTCTTCAGTCTGAATTCCCTGGGGGGGCCTGACCTTGTTTTCTGAGACCTATCTGTGGTTGACAACCGAGTTTCAAGCTCAGCAGCTGGAAGCCGTTGCAACAGTGGTGATATTAGTAGTAATAATAGCAAAAGTGGTAATGAATCAAGCAGTCCCATTTACTGAGCGCTTAACGTGTGCAGAGCACTGTACTGAGCACTTGGGAGGGTACAATATAAAAGAGTCAGTAGTCACATATCCTGCCCAAAGGCTTACAGTCTAGAGGGGGAGACATCAATATAAATAAATGAATTATGGATAGGTGGATTAAGTGCTGTGGGGGTGAACGAGGCCTAGTGGATAGAGTCCGGGTCTGGGAGTCAGCAGGACCTGGATTCTTATCCCAACTCCATCAACTGTCTGCTGTGTGACCTTGGGCAAGTCACTTCACTGCTCTGAGCCTCAAGTTCCCTCATCTGTAAAATGGGGAGTAAGACTGTGAGCCTTATGGGAGACAGGGACTGTGTCCAACCCAATTACCCCACAGCGTAGTACGGTGCCTGGAACACAGTAAGCGCTTAACAAATACTACTACTACTACTATCATTATTATTATTAATAAAGGGTGTAAGTCCAAGTGCAAGGGTGACGCAGAAGGGAGTGGGAGAGGAGGAAATAAGGGTTGAGTCGGAGAAGGCCTCTTGGAGGAGATGGACCTTCAATAAGGCTTTCAATTGAGGGAGAGTGATGATCTGTCGGATACGAAGGGGAAAGGCGTTCCAGGCCAGAGGCGGGACGTGGGCGAGATAGATGAGACTGAGGTAGAGTGAGTAGCGTTAGAGGAAAAAAATGTGCTGACTGGGCCGTAGTCGGAAACCAGGGAGGTAAGAAGGGAGGGGGCCGGGTGATTGAGTATTTTAAAGTCGTTGGCGGGGAGTTTCTGTTCGATGCCGAGGCGGATGGGCAACCACCGGAGGTTCTTGAAGAGTGGGGAGATGTGTCCTGACTATCTTTTAGGAAAATGATTCTGGCAGCAGAGTGCCGTACGGACCGGAGTGGGGAGAGACAGGAGGCGGGGAGGTCAGCCAGGAGGCTGTTACGGTAATCCGGGTGGGATAGCCTAAGTGCTCGGATTAACGCGGTTGCAGTTTGAATGAAGAAAGGACAGATTTTAGCAGTGTTGTGAAGGTTGAACCGACAGGATTCGGTGACATTTAATATGTGGGTTAACAGGGGGAGATGAATCGAGGATAACACCTAGGTTTTGGTCTGGCCAGTAGTAGTATTAGTAATAGTAGTGATAGCAGTAGTAATAACTGTCATATCCGTTAAGCGCTCACTACGTGCCAGGCACTGTACTAAGTGCTGGGGTAGATATAAGGTTGTCAGGTGGACACACAGTCCCCGTTCAGTACATTATACTAGACAGTATGGCAGTATAATGAATACAGGGCCTAGTAGATAGAGCACGGGCCTGGGAGTCAGAAGAACCTGGGTTCTAATCCCGACTCCGCCACTTGGCCTGCTGTGTGACCTCGGGCGAGTCACTTCTCAGAGCCTCGGTTACCTCATCTGTAATATGGGGTTTAAAACTTGAGCCTCATGTGGGACAGGGACCGTGTCCAACCTGATCAGCTTGTACCTACCCCAGCGCTTAGAACAGTACTTGACAAATAGTAAACGCTTAACAGATACGATCATTATTATGATGATTATTCCCTGTCCAAAATGAGCTTTCAGTCTAAAGAAGACAAAGCCAGCACCAGGCCTTACACGTTGGCCTTGGTGGATTGGTACCAAAAATGCCCAGTGCCTGCCCAGTGTCACTGCCACTTTGACTCATTAATAATACTAATGATGATAATAAAGACAATGATAACAATAATGATAATTTTGACAAGATACTGAGGTTGGACACATTCCCTGTCCCGCATAAGGCTTTTAGTCACAAGAAGAATGGAAGACTCATTATATCCCCATTTTACAGATGAGGAAACTGAGGTACAGAGAAGCGAAGTGACTCACCCAAGGTCACCCAACCGACAAGTGGTGGAGCCGAATTGTACATTCCAAGCGCTTAATACAGTTACTCTGCACACAGTAAACGCTCAGTAAATACGATAGAATGAATGAATGAATGAATGAATGAATGGAGCAGGGAAGAGAACCCAGGACCTTCTGACTCCCAGACCGGCGCTCTATCCACTACACCATGCGGACAGAAGGAGGGCCTGGGAGTTAGAAGGATCTGGGTTCTAATCCTGCCTTTACCACTTGTCTGTTGTTTGACCTTGGGCAAGTCACTTCACTTTGCCTCAGTTACCTCATCTGTAAAATGGGGATTAAGACCCTGAGCCCCATGGAGGACAGGCACTGTGTCCATCCTGATCAGCTTGCATCTACCATAGTGTCTAATACAACACCTGACACATAGTAAGCACTTAACAAATTAAAATAAAATAAAGAAATAAAATGAAAAAGAGGCAAAACCGGGATTAGAAGCCAGGTCCTCTGATTCCCAAGCCTGGGCTCTTTCCACTAGGCTAGGCTGCTCCTAGCGGGGGAGTGATCCCGGAGTAAGGGGCGCGTCGTATAACTTGAGAAATGAAAAGAAAAACAGGCCAGAGGAAAATAGACAGGTTGTAATTTAACTAAGGGGCTCTGCAGCACATAAAATTTCACTCTGCTGCCTCAGTACGTTACCGGGGCCTCTGAACGTAATTATAGCTCGGGGGGCTATAACTCACAGTCCCTTATTGTTACTCCAGGCTAAAATGTCAGCGGGGCAACATATTTCATCGCGAGATAGTCTGAAGCCTCTGACATCAGAGTTATAAATACGGTGACTTAAAATGTAGCCCACTCGGTCGGCCTCGTCAGACGTTCAGACGCGTGATCTCTGAGCCTCGGAGTATCTGGCACCACGGTCTGGCGTGGTGCCCGGAGCTTCAAAGAGCAGGAGGTTCTTCCCTCAAGATCATTTCTGAAGCTTCAGAAGTCTCGGTCCTCCTAGAAAACGCTAACGGAAAGGGTACGGATTTAACAGTATCGAAAGCAAATGTCGAAAATCAGGGGTGACGGAAATGGGGATTAAATATCTGTTCTCCTTTCTACTCAGATTGTCAGCCCCGGGTGGGACAGGGACCTCGTCCAACCTGATTAGCTTGGATCTGCCTCAGGCTTTAATGCAGCGCTTGGCCTGTGATATTAATAATAATGATGGAATTTGTTAAGCGCTTACTATGTGCCAAGCACTGTTCTAAACTCTGGGGTAGATACGAGGTAGTCAGGTTGTCCCACGTGGGGCTCACAGACTTAATCCCCATTTTCCAGATGAGGGAATTGAGGCACAGAGAAGTGAAGTGACTTGCCCAAAGTCACACAGCTGATAAGTGGCAGAGCCGGGATTAGGACCCACTGTAGTAAATGCTTGACAAATGCTACAACTATTATTATTATCATCATTATTATGATTAGTTAAGTTTTAGGAAGCAGAACTGTTACAACCCAGTCCACACAATCCACACCTCTAATGCCAACCTCTCGCTGATTCCTGAACTAATCTATCCTGCCAACAACCCCTTGCCTACATTTTTCCTCAGGCCTAGAACTCCCCGCCCCTTTTGAATCATCACCACCATTATTATTATCATTATGATTATATCTGCTAAGCACTTAATTAATTAGCTAATAATTACCGTTATCGAGCCCTTACTGTGTACAAAACACTGTACTAAGTGCTTGGGAGAGTACGATGTAACATTTACTGCGTGTCAAGCACTGTTCTAAATTCAGGGATAGATACGAGATAATCAGGTTGGACCCAATTTCTGTCCCACAGAGAGGTCACAGTCTCAATCTCCATTTTCCAGATGAGGGAACTGAGGCACAGAGAAGCAAAGTGAGTCGCCCAAGGCCTCGCGGCAGACATGTGACGGAGCTGGGATTAGAACCCGTGACCTTCTGACTCCTAGGCCCGTGCTCTCTCCACTCTACCATCCTGCTTCCCCGTATAATCCGTCAATCGGCGCTGCAAGTTACAGACAGAAGACTCTACCAACTCCCCTGAAAAATTCAACCAAAAGCCATTCCTTCTCCCCAGTGTGGTTGCCCTGGGAGACTGCCAGTGAATGCGGGTTGTTGGTTTGATTTCTCTGCAACTTTTTCTCATTTAATGATATTTGTTCAGGGCTTACTATGTGCAGGGCACGGTATGAAGCGCTGGGGTAGATACAAGATAATCCAGGTCGGACACAGTCCCTGCCTCACATGGGGCTCACCGTCTTAATCCCTATTTTACAGATGAGGTCAAGGAAGCACGGAGAAGTGAAGTGACTCGTCCAAGTTCACACGACTGACAAGTGGCAGAGCAGGGATTAGAACCCAGGTGCTCTGATTCTTAGCTAGGCCACACTGCTTCCTTGATTATAACCATTTTGTAGGTAGGGAGGAGGAGGAGGAGGAGGAGAAGAAGAAATCTGAGAAAGAAGGGCCAAAGGGGAACCAACCAAACATCGGTATTTATTGAGCTCTTATTATCCTCAGAGTACAGTACTAAGCTTTTGGGAGAGGATAATACAAGAGTTGGCAGGCGTGTTCCTTGCCCACAAGGAGCTTAAGAGTTGTATTTCTTTCTCCTCGCAGGTAGGAAATGTGTCTGGTACTTCTGCTGGTTTTAACCAACTGCTTGGCGTGGTGCAGTGTATTTAGCTGGTGTTTAATAGACACTATTATTTACCATATTTATAATAATAATGTTGGTATTTGTTAAGCGCTTACTATGTGCAGAGCACTGTTCTAAGCGCTGGGGGAGATACAGGGTAATCAGGTTGTCCCACGTGAGGCTCACAGTCTTCATCCCCATTTTCCAGATGAGGTAACTGAGGCCCAGAGAAGTGAAGTGACTTGGCCACAGTCACACAGCTGACAAGTGACAGAGCTGGGTTGCGAACCCATGACCGCTTAACTTCTCTGTGCCTCACAGTTACCTCATCTGTAAAATGGAGATGAAGACTTAACAAATGCCATAATTATCATCATTACTACTACTACTACTGACAGCCAGGATGGCAGCTATTACCCCATCCCCGTCGCTATGGTTTTGTCAATTGCTTAGTACAGTGCTCTGGACACAGTAAGTGCTCAATAAATACGATAAATAAATACGACTGAACTACTACTTCTACAAGGAAATCTCCCTGCTTTCCATCGCAAAGCCAGAATCTTAACTATTGCAAAGCATAGCAGAGAAGCAGCGTGGCTCAGGGGAAAGAGGCCTGACTTGGGAGTCAGAGGTCATGGGTTCAAATCCCGGCTCAGTCATTTGTCAGCTGTGTGACTTTGGGCAAGTCACTTCACTTCTCTGTGCCTCAGTGACCTCATCTGTAAAATGGGGACTAAGACTGTGAGCCTCCTATGGGACAACCTGTTCACCTACTATCCGCTCCAGCGCTTAGAACAGTGCTTTGCCCATAATAAATGCTTAACAAATGCCATCATTATTATGACCGTGTGGGCTTCTTGAATCACAGAGTGGCGTGAGACCAAATAAGAGCACAGCAGACACCATCTTGCAGAGGGACAGAATTAGGAAGAAGGTAGGCAGCAACACCGATTCCTCCAGGCAGCAATTGACATTACAAAAGCATCTGATTCCATCAACGCCCTAGACCTTTGGAAATGGCTGATCGCATGTTGCTGTCCTGAGAAATTCACCGCTTCTTTTTCTTCTTAACAATAATCATAAATGCATTCATTCATTCAATTGTGTTTATTGAGCACTTATTGTGTTCAAAGCACTGTACTAAGCACCTGAGAGAGTACAGTGCAACAACAAACACATTCCCTGCCCGCGACAAGCTCGCAGTCTAGAGGGGGAGACAGACACTAATATACATATATAATTAAATAAATAAATCGTAATGACGATGACACTTGTTAAGCACTTACTATGTGCCAAGCACAGTTCTAAAGGTTACGGTAAATACAAGTTAATCGGGTCGACCCAGTCCCTGTCCCAACTGGGGCTCACAGTGAAAGCAGGAGGAAGAACAGCAACTGAATCTTCATTTTACAGATGAAAAAACTGGGGCACAGAGATGTTAAGTAATTTGGACAAGGTCACACAGCCGACCAGTGACGGAGCCAGGATTAGAACCCAGGTCCTCTATCTCCCAGCCCGGTTCTCTTTCCATTAGGTCCAGCTGCTACTCAAGGCAAGTCTAATAATAATCTTGGTATTAGTTAAGCGCTTACTATGTGCAGAGCACTGTTCGAAGTGCAGGGGTAGATACAGGGTCATCAGGTTGTCCCACGTGAGGCTCACAGTTAATCCCCATTTTACAGATGAGGTAACTGAGGCACTGAGAAGTGAAGTGACTTGCCCACAGTCACACAAATCGGTCAAGTTAGACTCGAATGAACCATTTATGATCCTTACCCCATCACTGTAAACTCCTTGAGTGCAGGGATTTTGTCTTCTCACTTCACTGTACTCTCCCAAGTGCTTAGTACAGTGCTCTGCACAGAGTAAGTGCTCGGTAAATTCTACTGACTGATCAACTGTTGGAGTCAGGTTGGCCGGTCAAAGCAAAATAAATCTAGTCTAGTTTGTCACTTTAGAAGAGACAAAGAAACCCCTGCAAATTGATCAGAAAATACTTCTTTTACAGATGTGGAAACTGAGGCCCAGAGAAATTAAGTGACTTTCCCAAAGTCTCACGGCAGGCAGAGCCGGGATTAGAATCCAGAACTTCTGATTCTGAGGCAGGGGGCTCTTTCCGCTAGGCCATGCTGCTTCTCTGACCGGATATAGGTCAGAGGTCATGGGTTCGAATCCCGGCTCGGCCACTTGTCAGCCGTGTGACTTTGGGCAAGTCACTTAACTTCTCGGTGCCTCAGTTACCTCATCTGTAAAATGGGGATTAAGACTGTGAGCCCCACGTGGGACAACCTGAATGCCCTGCGTCTACCCCAGCGCTTAGAACAGTGCTCGGCACATAGTGTGCGCTTAACAAATATCAACATTATTATTATATAGGTACATAGGTAGATAGATGTATCCCTACACCGTGAAGGCAGAATATTGTGAAATCTAGCAGAGCCGTGGCTAGCCAGAAGACGGTGGCTGCAGAAATATCAGCCGAACATGCAGCAGTTAATAAACAAAAAATAATAATAATTATGGGGTTTGTTAAGCACTTACTATGTGCCAGGCACTGTACTAACCACTGGGGTGGATACAAGCAGATCAGGTTGGACACAATCCCTGTCCCATGTGGGGTTCACAGTCTCAATCCCCATTTTCCAGATGAGGGAACCGAGGCCTCTGGAAGTGACGTGACTTGCCCAAGGCCACCCGGCAGACAAACGGCGAAGCCGGGATTAGAACTCACGACCCCGTGACCGCCAGGCCCGTGCTCTCTCCGCTACGCCAGGCTGCTTCAATTAGAAATAGAGCGACTGTATTGGTGCAGAGATTTCTGCACGCTCGTGATTCCGAGACGGAGAAACTGAAACAGTTCCAGGAACCGGGGATCCTAAATGCAACAGGGCAGCTTGGCGCGATCGTTGAAGAACAGCGGTGTGGAAGAGGGTGCCAATTATGTACCCATCCACGCTGATAAAAATCTGACCACCGTTAGTGCCACTTTCTGACCTGGAGGGGTGGAAGAGGGAGCAGACAAGGAAGTTAGGAGAAGCGAATGAAGCCAAGTAGAGAGAAGCCAGGTTCCTGCCTCTGGCCTGGAATGCCCTCCCTCCTCCTCTTATCCGGCAGACAATTCCTCTCCCCCTCTTCAAAGCCTTATCGAAGGCCCATCTCCTCCAAGAAGCCTTCCCTGACTTAGCCCTCCTCTCCTCTTCTCCCACTCCCTTCTGCATCGCCCTGACTTGCTTCCTTTATTCATCCCCTGCCCCCGCCAACCCCATAGCACTTCATTCATTTATTCGTTCAATCGTATTTATTGAGCCCTTACCGCGTGCGAAACACTGTACTAAGTGTTTGGGAGAGTAATAATAATGTTGGTATTTGCTAATAATAATAATGTTGGTATCTGTTAAGCGCTTACTCTGTGCAGAGCACTGTTCTAAGCGCTGGGGGAGATATGGGGTAATGAGGTTGTTCCATGTGAGGCTCACAGTCTTCATCCCCATTTTCCAGATGAGGGAACTGAGGCCCAGAGAAGTGAAGTGACTCGCCTGCAGTCACACAGCTGACAAGTGACAGAGCTGGGATACGAACCCATGACCTCTGACTCCCAAGCCCGGGCTCTTTCCACCGAGCCCCGCTGCTTACTATGTGCAGAGCACTGTTCTAAGCGCTGGGGTAGATACAGGGTCATCAGGTCGTCCCACGTGAGGCTCACGGTTAATCCCCATTTTCCAGATGAGGGAACTGAGGCCCAGAGAAGTGAAGTGACTCGCCCACAGTCACCCAGCTGACGAGCGGCAGAGCCGGGAGTCAAACCCATGACCTCTGACTCCAAAGCCCGGGCTCTTTCCACCGAGCCACGCTGCTTCACAATACGACAGTGAACAGGCACATTCCTAATGTCCATATCCGTAATTTATTCATTTCTATTAATGGCTGTCTCCCCCTCTAGACTGTAAACTCACTGTGGGCACGGGAACGTGTCCGATACATCGTTAACATTGTATTCCCTCAGGAGCTCAGAACAGTGCTCTGCGTACAGTAAGCGCTCAATAAATAAGATCGGTTGGTTGATTGATAGGAGCGAGCTTCACTGACGAGCAGGGGATGACAGCAGATTTGGAACCTCGTTGGCTATACTGGAGGAAAATAAATCAGTACAATTACAGCCGTGGCAGCAGAAATAAAACTGGAAAGATAGAAATGATGTTCCTCCCCCATCCCTACCAACCCAGAGGAATTATCAATTTAGTCCTCAAGAACCTCTTGTGGATTAATTCCTTTAGGCTGTAAACTCCTTGTCGGCAGGGAATTGTACTCTCCCGAAGACTTCTCCCAAGGATTTAGGTCAGTACTCCGCACACAGTTAGTGCTCAATAAATAGGACTGATGGACTGAGGGCTTGAGGCAAACCGTGAAAAGCAGCGTGGCTTGGGAGTCAGAGGACCTGGGTTCTAATCCCAGCTCTGCCATTTGTCCGCTGTGTGATCTTGGGCAACTCGCTTAGCTTCTCTGTGCCTCAGTTACCTTTAGCTGTTAAACGGGGATGAAGACCGTGAACCTCAGGTGGGACAGAAACGACTTTCTACATGACATGCGGATATGGAGTTACCTTTTTTTATGGTATTTATTAAGTAATAATAATAATAATGTTGGTATCTGTTAATCGCTTACTATGTGCAGAGCACTATTCTAAGTGCTGGGGGAGATACAGGGTAATCAGGTTGTCCCACGTGAGGCTCACGGTTAATCCCCATTTTAATAATAATAATGTTGGTATCTGTTAATCGCTTACTATGTGCAGAGCACTGTTCTAAGCGCTGGGGTAGACACAAGGGAATCAGGTTGTCCCACGTGGGGCTCGCAGTCTTAATCCCCATTTTACAGATGAGGTGACTGAGGCATAGAGAAGTGAAGTGACTTGCCCACAGTCACGCAGCTGACAAGTGGCAGAGCGGGGATTCGAACCCATGACCTCTGACTCCAAAGCCCACGCTGTTTCCACTGAGCCAGGCTGCTTCAGATGAGGGAACTGAGGCACAGAGAAGCGAAGCGACTTGCCCACAGTCACACAGCTGCCAAGTGGCAGAGTCGGGAGTCGAACCCATGACTGGTCCAGGCTCTTTCCACTGAGCCACGCTGCTTCCCCTAAGTGCTTACTATGTGCCAGGCACTTTTCTAAGCACTGGGGTGGGTACAAGCAGCGTGGCTCAGCGGAAAGAGCACAGGCTTGGGAGTCAGAGGTCATGGGTTTGAATCCCACCTCCACCACTTGGCAGCTGTGTGACTGTGGGCAAGTCACTTCTCTGTGCCTCAGTTCCCTCATCTGTAAAATGGGGGTGAAGACTGTGAGCCTCACGTGGGACAACCTGATTCCCCTGTATCTACTCCAGCGCTTAGAACAGTGCTCCGCACATAGTAAGCGCTTAACAAACACCAACATTATTAACATTATTATTACACCATCCCTGTCCCACATGGGGCTCACCGCCTTAATCTCCATTTTATCGATGAGCTAACTGAGGCCCAGAGAAGTGAAGTGACTTGCCTAACGTCATCCAGCAGACAAGTATCTACCCCAGCACTTAGTATGGTGCCCGGCATATAATAAGTGCTTAACAAGTACCATAAAAAACCAAAAACAAACTGGAAGAACCCGGAGACGGAGGTCTTTGCTAGGGGAGTTTTAATAGTGCAGAAAAGCGAGACAGGTTTTTTTTAGAGTCTCAGACCCTAGGGGCCAATGACCCTTTTCTCAGATTTAGCACCGGGGAGGTGAGTCAGGGGATGGGAGGGGGTTGAGGGAGAAGTTCTTGGGGTGAGCGCCTAGCCAGGGGCAGGGAGGCAGGGGAGGGAAGGGATAATCTTACAGCTTGTGATCACCTTATACAAACAATTCCGTAGTTGGAGGAGGTTCCAAAGCAGCATGATGAATGATCAGAAAGACCCAACTTATTCAGCAAACCGTAAGGAAAGTAGGTCTACATTCCTTCAGATAAAGAAGAGGTCAGTAGGAGGCCTCATTAATACGATATTCAGAAGAGATGGGAAGGAAAATCTGCTTCGGTTTTATTCGAGTGTCACACGCGTGAACCCAGGGGCATGGGATTGAAAACCGGGAACACGCAAGGTACAAAAGGAGTTCGGTCTGCATTTCTCTAGATGCTAATTAAAGCTCTAGGAGCCAGAGAATTGGGAACGAGCTCACAAGATCCACTTTTTATCTCCCTTCCTCGAATTTCCCTTGTCACCGGATTTCAGAGGTTGTAGGGTGGCCCAGTAGCTGGTGAAGGTCTAAGATGGCACTTCTTGAAAAAAGACCCGGCTGACTTTAATTTCTTGGTATTTTGGGCAAAATGTGCAAAGCTCACTGCCTAATGGGCCTGGCTTAGTGGACTGAGCATGGGCCTGGGAGTGAGAAGGTCATGGGTTCTAATCCCAGCTCCGTCACTTACCTGCTCTGTGGGCTAGGGCAAGTCACTTCACTTCTCTGAGCCTCGGTTACCTTGTCTGTAAAATGGGGATGGAGACTGGGAGCCCCATATGAGACAGGTACTGCGTCCAACCCGATTTGCTTGTATCCACCCCAACGCTTAGTATAGTGCTTGGCACATAGTAAGGGCTTAACACATACCATTATTATTATTATCATTACTAATAATGTGGGCACCATCCTTATGGAAGGCCAGAACTGACCTGGAGGAACCTGGTTTTGAAGAGGGAAGGGGAATTTCATTAGGAGGAGCCACAAATGGGATTCGAGAGCCACCCTGCAAGGATAGAAACTACTGAAAATAGAAAATTTGGCCCTGTCATTGGAGTGGGGTCAGAGCCAAATGCAGGTCCACAGTGAATGACCAGAAAAATGGTTTATTATTATTATTAATATGAATCAATCATTATTATGGTATTTGTTAAGCGCTCATTATGTGCCGAGCACTGTTCTAAATGCGGGGGTAGATACAACGTCATCACGTTGTCCCACCTGGGGCTCACAGTCTTAACCCCCATTTTCCAGGTGAGGTAACTGAGGCACAGTGAAGTGAAGTGACTTGCTCAAGGTCACATAGGAGACCCCAAGCCCGGGCTCTTGCCACTGGGCCATGCTGCTTCCCACTGATTATTATTGTCGTTCAATTCAGTTCAAGTCGGTCATATTTATTGAGCGTTTACCATGTGGCGGGCACTGTAGTAAGCGCTTGGGAGAGTTCAAGAGAACAATAAACGGACACATGCCCATAACGAGCTTACAGTCTAGAGGGCGAAGCAGACATTAATGGAAATAAATAAATGACAGATATGGACATAAATGATGTGGGGCTGGGAGGGAGGAAGAATAAAGAGGGCAAGTCAAGGCGACACAGAAGGGAGTGGAAGAAGAGGAAAGGGGAGCTTAGTCAGGGAAGTCCTTTTGGAGGAGATGTTAGCAATAAACTCTTTGTGGGCAAGAAATGTGTCTGTTTATTGTTATATTGTACTCTCCCAAGTGCTTGGTATTGTGCTTTGCACACAGTAAGCACTCAGTAAATATGAGGGAATAAATAAATAATAATCGGTGGTATCAATTCCTATTCATTCCTATGCATTCCTATTAAGGTCTGTCTCGCCCCTAGACTGTAAACTCGTGGGCAGGGAATGTTTCTGCTAATTCTGTTGTATTGTGCTTTTCCAAGTGCTTAGCACGCTGCTCTGCACATAGTAAGCACTCAATAAGTATGACTGATTGATTACTTACTATATGCCAAATGCTGTGCTAAGCGCTGGGGTAGATGCACTGCAGGCAGTTCGGGCACAGCTTCTTTCCCTCATAAAGCTCACAGTCGAAGAGAGTGGGAGAACTGGAATCAATTCTCCATTTTACAGATGAGGCAACTGAGGCACAGAGAAGTTAAGAGACTTGGCCAAGGTCAAACAGCAGGCGGATGGTAGAACCAGAATTAGAAACCAAGTTTCCTGACTCCCAGGCTTGTGCTCATTCCACTAGTCTTGGCTGCTTCTCTAATTTTTTTCATTACTTCTCAATTTTCTACTGCTCAGGAAGAGAAAAAGAAAGTGCTGAGCCTCTAATTGCTTGGTGGAGAGTCTCTCTTGGTTTTGGTTTCTTTGGGGTATGTGTTAAGCGGTCACTATGTGCTAAGCACTACCAAAAAAGGGTCAGCACTTAGAACAGTGCTTGGCAATAGTAATAACATAGTAAGTGCTCAATAAATACTCTTGAATGAATGAATGTGACCTTGTGCAAGTCACTTCACTGGGCCTCAGTTACCTCATCTGTTAAATGGGGAATAAGAGCGTGAGCCCCATGTGGGACAGGGACGGTGTCCAACCTGCTGAGCTTGTATCTCCCCCCCCCCCCCCCCCCCCCCCGTGCTCAGTACAGTGCCTGGCACATATTAAGCGCTTGACAAACACCACAATTATTACTGTCATTATTATGAATTATTATCTCTGGCATAGGTCGCTTTCCAAGCCACCCCCGCTGTCCGATTTCCTGCCAAACCAGTTCTCCCAGCTCTCATCTGGGGTCGCAGAGCTTGGCCTCTCTGGGAGGAGTTTTCGTTAAGCTGTCTGACTGGAATGTCCCTGGAGGGTCCATTGTTTGGGCTGGGGAGAGTTTCAACAGAGGGGGAGGAAGAGGATGAGGAGGAGAAGAAGGATGAGGAGGAGGAAGAGGAGGAGAAGAAGGATGAGGAGGAAGAGGAGGAGAGGAAGGCAGCCTCCCGCCTCCGGAGAGACTCCAGTGTTCCCATTCACACCCGCAGAAAAATGCCGGAAAAGGAAAAGAAATAGCAATAGGCCCCAGAGTCCGGAACCCGGGGCCCGGTTGCTCCGACAGAGATTCCTGGCTGTGGGAGGTTGTGGACGGGGAATGTGTCTGTTTATTGTTCTATCGTACTCTCCCAAGCGCTTAGCGTGGTGCTCTGCATAGAGTAAGTGCTCAGTAAATATGATTGAACGAATGAAGGAATGGGAACCCGAAAACTCCACCTAGAGCCAGAGCATTGTGCTCAGAAGCGAAGTTCTCTTAGGAACGGTGTTATAAAAGGGGGATTGGGTTCTTGAACTGAGGTGGAGCCCCGATTTTTGTCAAATGTAAAATGGACGGATAGGCCCCCTCCTGGGAATTTTTGTCTGGAGATCAGATGATCATCTTCTTCCAGCCCTCTGGCCCTTCCTGGTCTTTTCTCTCAACTTCTTTAAACTTTCCATCCCTTTTCCCTCCCGCCCCTTGACAGCTCGAATGATGGTTTTCCCTTCCCCATCATCATAATAATAATAATTGTGGTATTAAGTGCATACTATGTGCCAGGCACTGTACTAAGTGCTGGGTTAGATACAAACAAATCAGGTTGGACACCCTCTCTGTCCCATGTGGGGTCTACCCGTCACAACCCTCATTTTACAGAGGAGGTAACTGAGGCACAAAGAAGTGGAGTGACTCGCCCAAGGTCAAAAAGCAGACAAGTGGAGGACCTGGGAATAGACCCGGCTCCTTCTGACTCCCAGGCCCGGGCTCTATCCCCTAGGCCTTGCTGCTTTAGGTTGTGAGTGTCCCCATGGGCGGGGACTATGTCTAATTCTCACCTATGTACTCTTCCTCAGTGCTTAGTACAGTGCTCTGCCCATAATAGGCATGTAATAAACACTGTTATTTTTACTCTTTATTAAGTGCTTACCATATACCAAACACCATGCGAAGCACTCGGTGAGATATGAGATAATCAGATTATCAGATAGAGGCCCAAGGGAGGCTCACAGAACAATGATTTTATCCCCATTTTACAGATATAGAAATTGAGGCCCATAAAAGTGCCTAGCTCAAGGCCACCCAGCAGCCAGTGGCAGAGCCTGGAGTAGAACCCACAACTCCCTGCCTCCTGGTTCTATGCTGTTCTGCCATCATGTACGACTCAATCCAAGTAGTAAGGCTATTTAAACTTTCAAACGCCTCATGCAAACCACTTCTCTGGGCTTCATTTACCTCATCTGTAAAATGGGGATGAAGACTGTGAGCCCCATATGGGACAGGGACTGCATCCAATTGAACCTGTATCTACCCCAGTGCTTAGAACAGTGTTTGGCACATAGTAAACAGTTAACGAATGCCAAATTATTATTATTTTTACCATTAAAAAAAATGAGAACTCTCTCTTCCATTCCAAAGCTAACCAGCCAACTCTGTCCATCAGTTCTGTCCCAAGCCCACCTCTGGGATGGTTGGTCAAGAGTCAACATGTGTCAGGCACTTGCCCTGGTTGCCAACGAAACGTGGACTGGGGTTATGTCTGTATCTGTAATTTCATTTATTTATTTTCTCTTTGTATCTGCAATGTAATGTATTTATTTCTATTAATGTCTGTCTCCCCCTCGTAAAATCACCGTGGGCAGGGAATATATCTGTTAGATTGTTTTATGGTACTCTCCCAAGCGCTTAGTACTGTGCTCTGCACACAGTATCTCGCCACCGACCATGTCTCGCCTCTGGCCTGCAACGCCCTCCTTCTTCAAATCTGACAGACAATGACTCTCCCCCACGTCGAAGCCTTTTTGAAGGCCCGTCTCCTCCAAGAGGCCTTCCCTGATTGAGCCCTCCTTTCCTCTTCTCCCACTCCCTTCTGCCTCGCCTTGACTTGCTCCCTTCATTCATCCTCCCTCCCAGCCCCACAGCACTTCCGTCCACATCTGTCATTTTTAAATTTCTAGTAACCGTCCGTCTCCGCCTCTAGACCGTAAACCGGTTGTGGGCCGGGAATGTGTCTGGTTATAGTTCTGTCGTACTCTCCCAAGCGATTAGTATAGTGTTCTGCACACAGTAAGTGCTCAATAAATACGAGTGGATAGTTTGGTAAAATCTGTGCTAGCCTGTGCTTAATGACCTTGACTCTCAGAAATGTGGGGCTCCGGTTATCAATACAGTCGGGGTACTTACGAGGCTCCTTTTCAGGGCTTTCTTCCCCTCATTGTTCCTAGACGTCCCCTGAGAGCCTGCAGCCGAACATGTGTTTCCGTAATTAGGACCCATTTTCCCCGCTCATCCGACGCGCTCCGCTTTGTTTCTGAGGACCGTTGCCGGCTGCAGTAGGAAAGCCCCAGAATCATTTCAGCCCTGTTTGGATCGCGATGCAGGAGGCAGACTTTCCCCCCAAAACAACCAAGCCCCCGCCGCTTCGCTATTATTCTGTGTCGAGCACCGTTCTAAGCGCTGGGTAGATATAAGATAGGTCGGACACGGTCCCTGTCCCGCAAGGGGCTCGCAGTCCGAGTAGGATCGAGTCCCCGTTTTACAGTTGGGGAAACTGAGGCCCAGTTCACGGGGGTCCAGAAGCCTGGTCAAGGAACCCAGAGAGCATGTCGGGTTGGGGTGGGTGGGGAACTATAGGGAGAAGACAGACAGAGGCAGGAAGAGAGTAGCGATGCTCCATCTCGTCTATCTCTCCGCCAACCTCTCACCCACTCCTGCCTCTGGCCTGGAACCACTTTCCTCCCCGTATCCGACAGACAATTCCTTTCCCTGACGTTTCAAAGCCTTATTTAGGGCCCATCTCCTCCAAGAGGCCTTCCTTGCCTGAGCCCTCCTTTCCTCTTCTCCCACTCCCTTCTACGTCACCCTGACTTGCTCCCTTCATTCATCACCCCGTCCCATCCCCGCAGCACTTATGACCATATCTGTCATTTCTTTATTTCTATTAATCTCTATCTCCCTCTCTAATAATAATAATGCCATTTGTTAAGCGCTATGTGCGGTGTTCTAAGCGCTGAACACTGTTCTAAGCACTGTTATAATAATGATGGTATTTGTTAAGCACTTACTATGTACCAAGCTCTGTTCTAAGCAGTGGGGTAGATACAAGGTAATCAGGTGGTCCCACGTGGGGCGCACGGTCATTAATCTCCATTTTACCGATGAGGTAACCGAGGCCCAGAGAAGTGAAGCGACTTATAAAGTCACCCGGCTGACAAGTGGCGGAGGCGGGATTAGAACCCACGACCTCTGACTCTCCAGCCGGGCTCTTGCCACCGAGCCACACTCAGTGTGGGCAGGGAATGAGTCTGTTATATTGTTTTATTGGACTCTCCCAAGCGCTAAGTACAGCGCTCTGCTTTCCTTAAGCGCTCAATAAATACGGCTGACTGAGGATTGATGTTGAGCCTCCGACTGAAGCGGGAGGAAGAGAGCAGACCGCCATGGCATCTAGGAGACAGATGAGGTAGGAAGCATGGCGGGGCAGTGATTTGTTTACCAAGTGTCTCACCCTTGGATCCCTCCCTCCCTCACCACGGGCCCTCCCGCTGGAGCAAATATTGACCAAGCAGAGGCCAATGCACCCAGAGAAACAGGACAGGGCAGGAAACCTCTCCCACAGAGAAGCAGCCGGTCAATCGCCCTCATTATTGTACTTGCTGAGCGCTTAGTATATGCCAAGCGCTGTTCTAAGCTCTGGGGTAGATACAGCTTAATCAGGTTGGACGCAGTCCCTGTCCCACAAGGGACTCGCGCTCTTAATTCCCATTTTCCAGATGAGGTAAATGAGGCCCAGAGAAGTAAAGTGACCCGCCTAAGGTCACACATCAGACAAGTGCTTAATACAGTGCTCTGCACACAGTAATGGCCGAATAAATACGATTAAGTGAATGAATACGGTGTGCAGATAACTGTATCGGGCCCTAATGATAGTAGTAATAGTATTTGAGTCAGTCAATCGTACTGATTGAGTGCTTACTGTGTGCGGAGCACTGTTACTAAGCTCTTGGGAGAGTACGATATAACAGACACATTTCCCGCTCACAGAGAGCAGACGGTCTAGATGACGAGCTTACAGTCTAGAGGAGCACTTACTGTGTGTGGAGAACTGTACCGAGTGCTTGGAAGAGTGTAGTAGAATCCGTACACATCACTGCTGCCTTCGAGGAGCGTAGCAGGTGAGGTGGATGGTAAAATGAGCAATAGATGGGAGGAAGTACTAGAGTATAAAGATTAGAATCTAAAGATAGGCCTCATCAATCAGTCAATCATATTTATTGGGCTCCTAATGTGTGCAGAGCGCTGTGCTAAATGCTACAGAGTACTAATGGAGTACAATATAGTAGAGTTGGTAGACATGTTCCCTGCCCACAACAGGCTAACAATCTGGAACGAGAGACAGACATAAATATAAACGAATTAGAGAGAGGTACGCAAGGGAGGTCGGGGCTGAGGGGGGCGTTGAATAAAGGGTGAAATTCCAAGTGCCAGGGTGACACGGAGGGAGTGGGAAAAGAGGAAATTAGGGGCCTAGTCCGGGAAGGCCTCTTGGAGGAGGTGGGCCTTCATTAAGGCTTTGAAGATGGGGAGAGGAATTGTCGGTCGGATATGAAGAGGGAGGATGTTCCAAGCCAGAGGCAGGATGTGGGCAGGGGTTGGCGGTGAGATAGACGAGATGGAGGTACAGTGAGAGGTTGGCATTAGAGGAGCGAAGAGTGCGGGCTGGGTTGTAGTAGGAGAGTAGCAAGCTGAGGGAGGAGGGGGCAGGGTGATTGAGTGCTTTAAATAATAATAATAATAATGATAATTGTGGTATTTGTTAAGCACTTACTATGTGTCAAGCTCTCTTCTAAGCAATGGGGTAGATACAAGATAAGCAGGTTGTCCCACATGGGGCTCACAGTCTTAATCCCCATTTTACAGATGAGGGAACTGAGAGACAGAAAGTTAACTGGCCCAAGGTCACAGAGCAGACAACTGGGGGAGGTGGGGTTAGAACCCACATCCTCTGACTCCCAAGCGCAGGGTCTTTCTGGTATAGTCCAGAGTCTGCATAGCTGTAGAATGCAGTTTCAAATTCTAGGATTAATCCAGTCAAAAATACCCGGCCAGCGCTCTACAACTGCCAGCAGGGCGATTCCAATGAGGGGCTATACCCTTTTCTTACGGTATTTGAGTGCCAAGCTTACTGTACTAATCACTGAGTAGATATCTGATCACCCTGTATCGATCCCAGCGCTTAGAACAGTGCTTTGCACGTAGTAAGCGCTTAACAAATACCAAAATTTATTCATTTATTTACTAGGTGATCAGGTTGGAAACACAGTCCCTGTCCCACACTGGGCTCACAACCTCAATCCCCATTCTACAGACTGGAGAACTGTGACACGGAGAAGTGAAGTGACTTACCCAAGGTCACACAGGGCACAAGTGGCAGAGCGGGGATTAGAACTCAGGTCCTTCTGACTCCCAGGCCCGTACTCTACCCACCAGACAATGCTGTCAATTTATCAAGAATTGTGTAATTTGTTAAATGCTTACGGAGTGCCAAGAATCGTACTAGAAACAAGATAATCAGGTCCGACACAATCTCCGTCCCACGTGGGGTTCAAAGTTTGAGGAGGAGAGAACGGGTACCAAATCCCCATTTTACAGAAGAGGAAAGTGAAGCACAGAAAAGACAAGTGATTACTAGCCCAAGGTCACAGAGCGGGATAGCCAAGATTTTTCTTTTTTAGTGTTTGTTAAGCATTCAGTATGTGCCAGGAACTGGGTTAAACAATGGGGTAGATACGAGCTAATCAGGTTAGGACGCGGGCCCTGTCCCATATGAGGCTCACAGTCTCAATCCCCGTTTTACAAATGAGGAAACCGAGGCTCAGAGAAGTTGTGATTTGCGCATGGTCAGACAAGTGGAGGAGATGGGATTAGAAGCCAGGTCCTCTGGCTCCCAAGTCCACACCCTAACCACTAGACCACACTGCTTCTCCTATTTACCGTTAAACTTCCCTCCGGCCCAAGACCGACTTAGGAATTCTGCCTCGATCTTTGGCAAAGTGAAGGAATTCCGTTCCTGCTGGAAGACTATCTAAGGGGTTGAAGGGGCTACCCGTCCCACCCACCAACCTCTCGTCCTTTCTCCCGGGGTCTCCCTGGCCCCCAACCGACATTTCACCTGCACACAGTAAGCACTCAATAAATACGACTGAATGAATTTCAACAGACTGACTCCGCTCGGTCTCCCCCCTCTTCTTTCGAGCAGGGGGCGAAAACGGCAAAACGCCATCACGACCCATCCGATTTCCCTGCCGGCGAGCCAAGAAGGCAGCTGTTATTTTTACAGAAAAGATAAAAAGTGAATCCCAGATCACGGCTTCTCCTGAAAATGTCGACCGTTTCTCCCGAGTGGAGTGAGTTCTCTGGCGACGCGTCCTAACCTAATCCCGGTCACAAAGCCTACATTTAGTGATTAAGAACCAAAAGAAAGCCAACATCTAATGATGATGATAATAATAATAGTATTTGCTAAGCATTTACTATGTGCCTGAGCACCTTGTCCTTGGCGGGGCCGGGGGGGATGGGGTGTCAAGTGCTCATGGTTTCTCAGTGGCAGGACCGGCTAGGCCAGTTCTGCGATTTTCCAATTGGAGCCGAGGAATAAAAGCCGGCCTCGAATGCCAGACTGGTGAAAAGATATCATTCAAGGAAGCCCCATGTGCTCGGAGGGAGGCTTCAGCCCTCTGTGTGCAGCTGATAGCCTGGCTGTCTAGACAGTTGACAGGAGTCCGTCTCTGTTTACATTCAGCACCTGTGCTTTCCAAAACAGACTTGCACGCATGTACTCTCTGGTCCTTTTTCTCTCTCCACTCCCCAGCACATTTCTTATCTAGCTTCACCATCTCCTGCAAAACAGAAAGCCAGACTAGAAGGGGGAGGGAGGAGAAGGAAGGCGGGGGTTTGGGGGGTGGCCAGACGGTAGTTACGGAAATAAAAGTTCCCATTTTCGGAGGTTCATTGTGTTCCCCGTTTCTGGTTGTCTGGGGCTGGGGGCTAGGGGTCCCTGGCCCATCCCTGCTACATAATAATGATGCTTTTTGTTAAGCGCTTACTACGTGCCAAGCACTGTTCTAAGCACTGATCTTATACATCCCGGTCCCCAAGGCGGAGACCGTTTCTCCCGAGTGGAATGAGTTATCTACCGAGGCGTCCTAATTTAAACCCAGCGGAAAGTCGCAAAGTCTACGTTTAATGATTGAGCGCCAAAAGAAAGCCAACACCTACATTTCTCCGAACACCTAATGATAATACTAATAATAGTAATGATAATAATGATAGCAACGATAATAATGATAATAGTATTTGCTAAGCACTTACTATGTGCCACGCACTGTACCAAGCACTAGCTCTCCCCCGGTTTCCCCGTCTGTAAAATGGGGGTTAAGGCCGTGAGCCTCATGTTGGCCTATAGTAAGCGCTTAACAAATACTATTATTATTATCCCTGCTCTGCCACTTGTCAGCTGTGTGACTGTGGGCAAGTCACTTCACTTCTCTGGGCCTCAGTTCCCTCATCTGTAAAATGGGGATCAACTGTGAGCCTCACGAGGGACAACCTGATTCCCAGCGCTTAGAACACTGCTCTGCACATAGTAAGCACTTAACAAATACCAAATTATTATTAGTATTATTATGTGGGACATGGACTGTGTCCAACCTGATTAGCTTTTATCAACCCTATCCCTTAGAATAGTAGCAGCGTGGCTCAGTGGAAAGAGCATGGGCTTTGGAGTCAGGGCTCATGAGTTTGAATCCCAGCTCTGCCACTTGTCGGCTGTGTGACTGTGGGCAAGTCACTTAACTTCTCTGTGCCTCAGTTCCCTCATCTGTAAAATGGGGATTAAGACTGTGAGCCCCACGTGGGACAACCTGATTCCCCTATGTCTACCCCAGCGCTTAGAACAGTGCTCGGCACATAGTAAGCGCTTAACAAATACCAACATTATTATTATTATTATTAGACTATTCTACTGTGTCCCTTCCCCGACATTTCCTACCCACCAGGGACTCCCTTACAGGATGGTCTATTATTGGCATAAGAAGGAAATGACATGAAGGAAATCCATAAAATTCTTGGGTCCTAGGCAGGAAACATCCCATCTTGAAACCAGTAAGGCCCTGGGGGAGGGGCTTGGTCCAGGTAAGACTGGGCTACTGGAATCTCACCTGGACCAACCCCCTATCTTTACTCATTTCTGTTAATGTCTGCCTCCTCTAGATTGTGAGCTCACTGTGGGCAGGGAATCTGTCTTATGTTGCTCTATTATACTCTCCCAAGTGCTTAGTACAGTGCTCTGCACACAGTAAGCACTCAATAAATACAAACGACTGGCTGACTGACTTGGTTAGAGCTCCGGCCCTTTGCCCCACAGGGTTTTCTGACCAGGAAGTTAGGCCAAGGTAGTTGTCGCTTGGTTGCTGGTGCCGACGCTTGTTTACCGGTACTGGTATTTGAGTGTTTTGTCCTCAAAGTCCATGAATCTGGCCAACATCTCTCTGGGGCTTCGGAATGATGCTGGGCTTCCCAGATCATCCCCGCTAAGAGATTCCTTGGGATAAGGAAGATTGAAATGAGGAGGTACCTTTAAGTTTTCTTATTTTTCCTCACTCCTGAAAGCAACTGTAGAAGAGTTCCTACCACAGAGGATTTCAAAGAGTGTATTTGTTAAGCGCTTACTGTGTGCCGGGGTGGATATAAGCAAATCAGGTTGGACACAGTGACTGTCCCACATGGAGACAGCTTCAAATCTCATTTTGCAGATGAGGTAACTGAGGCCCAGGGAAGTGAAGTGACTTGCCCAAGGTCACACAGCCATACAAGTGGCAGAGCAGGGATTAGAACCCACGACCTTCTGACTCCCAGGTCCGTGCTCTAGCCACTACGTCAAACTGCTTCTCCTGAACATTATATCCTGAACATTCCTCGTCCTGCCTCCGTTGGGCAAACTTATGGGAGTTTCAGAACTATTTTTATCCTGACTCTCAAATCCTATTCTCTAGGTAAAAAGATCTCCATGGTGCTCACTTCATTAGGCATCTCGAAAAGCTTGTCTCTTCAGCAAGCTTGTCTTCCCCTAAAGAGGGAGAGATGGAGATGACAGAAAGAATTTGGTTCAAGCCAGCTCACGGTTCTCAAATAAACTCACGGCTCTGCCGATTTATGGTGTTCAGTTCTCCACTGACCAGAACGCTCCTACTATAAAGAGATTTATTTTATCTTAAAGACGAGGAGTGTAATGCATTCTCCAGACATTTAAGCCCGTTGTGGGCAGGGAACGTGTCTACCAACTCTGTTATAGCATTATATTGTCCTCTCCCAAGCGCTTAGTACGGTGCCCTGCACACTGGAAGCGCTCAATAAATATGACTGATTTAAAAGCTGGTGAGATTGCCATGGCTGAAGGATTGTGACATGTCAGGCTTCCTGAGCACCAAAGCTAATGGTCTAAATAGAAAAATACATAGGAGAGGAGATTAATTAAGTTTAAAAATAAATCTTGCTGGCTGCACATAAATCTCCAACAATTTTATAATAGAAGATGTTGACTAAACTGGTTCATAATCTTGATGAATACTTTCATTCTATTTAAGGAGACACAAATGTAGGCAACATCATTTCAAAAGGACCCTGGAGACCTTCAGTGGACGAATTCTTCTTGTACAAAATGCACAATCTACATCGCTGCAGAGCCCAACCTTCTGTCTGACTCAAATAATAAAAATAATAATGATGGTGTTTGTTAAGTACTTACTATGTGCCAAGCACTGTTCTAAGCCCTGGGGTAGATACAAGGCAATCAGGTTGTCCCACGTAGAGCTCACAGTCTTAATCCCCATTTTAGAGATGAGGAAACTGAGACACAGAGATGTGAAGTGACTTGCCCAAAGTCACACAGCAGACACGTGGAGGAGTCGCAATTAGAACCCACAGCCTCTGACTCCCGAGCCCAGGCTCTTGCCACTAATCCACACTGCTTCTCAAAGACTCGATCCCCCTACACAAGAGTCTGCCAGACCTAGAAGAGTTTGACGAGTGTCACCTTATGAACCCCCAAATCAGGGGCAAGATCATCAATAATAAGGTCTTGGAACCCAATCAATTCACTGGCACCGAGGCGATGCTTATTGTATCCCAACTCAGCTGGGTGGAACAGGTAAGGAAAATAAATGACAGCAAGGTATCCAAGGACCTTTTTCTTGGAGATCCAAAATGGGATTCCTGCAAGCAAGGGGACGGAATAAACATCGTAAAGATGTTCTGAAGCTCTATCCCAAACTGAGCTCTCAGCCTTCCTGCTTCGAGAATATCGCTTCTTGACTGAAGGGATGTGTCCTCTAGTGAACATTCAGAAAAAGACCACGTCTCCCAAGCTCTTCTAACGGGAGGTTGCTTCCCCCTCAAGGAGATTCCTCGTGCCCCATTTCCCGGTCTGTTCAAGGCAGGTGACAACCGGGGTGAGAAGATGGCAGAAGTCTCCTTTCCGTTGACAACGGAGCTGCTGACTCTGCTGCCAAACAACGGCCTCCTCACCACCCGGAGGAGACAGGGCCAGGCCTACGCAAAGAGAAAACACGGAGGAGCTTGAAGACAGATGCATAGGGAGCGGTGGGGGAAAATAGGGCTCATTCATTACTAGGACGATTGATGGTGAAATTTCCCCTGGGATTACGTGGGCCTGTTTTCACGATCCAAACTCCTGCTCTTCTAGCTTTAAAGTTAGCGCAGAGGTGGGAGGAAACACTGATTTAGGGGCTGATTCACAAGCAGGGTTGACGGGATTAACACTCAGTTGGAAATATTGAAAGTGATCCCCGGCATATCTCCCACCGAAGCAGGGGTGTGAGGACTGGTTTGCTGGAGAGGTTCCCGTCTCCAATCCGGCTGAATTTACGCTGGGAAATCTTGTCGGTGGTGCACACGCCATTAAGAATTTTAAAACTACACCTCCTGCCTGGTGCTAACTGTCTGCTGGAGCAATCTGTAAACGGGTTCGCAAAAAGCCATAAATCCAGACTTGGCTCAAGTGCAGTTTTTAAAGGTGCCTGGTGAATTGATTTGAAGTCAGGCAGAGGAAACTGGAAAAGGCTATTCTCAAAATTCTCTCTGACTATGGATTCACTTAGGAGCCAAGAAGGGACAGAGGGAGCAAAGAAGGGAAGCGATGCAGATTATGGATTTATTTTTTACTTTTTATTCATTTGGGTATTTGTTAAGTGTTTACTGCGTGTCAGGCACTGAGTAATAATAATAATAATGATTGTGGTATTTGCTAAGCGCTTATTATGCGCCAGGCACTGTACTAAGTGCTGGAGTGGACACAAGCAAATTGTGTTGGACACAGTCCCTGTCCTACGTTGGGCTCACAGTCTCAATCCCCATTTTACAGGTGAGGTAACTGAGGTACAGGGAAGTAAAGTGACTTCTCCAAGTTCACACAGCAGACAAGTGACGGAGCCGAGATTAGAACTCAGGACCTTCCGACTCCCAGGCCTGTGCTGTATCCACTAGGCTATGCTGCAATTCACTGACTGACTGGGGCCTTTACTAGATAGCGAGGGAAAGCAAGGCAACTTGTCCTCATATTTGCCCCACCACGCTCATTTTTCATTGTCGCTAAAATAGTAATAATAATGACACTTGTGAAGCGCTTACTATATTCCAAACACTGTTCTAAACTGGGGTAGATACAAGTTAATCAGATTGGGCACAGTCCCGGTCCCACATGGGGCTCAAAGTCTTAATCCCCATTTTACAGATGAGGTAACTGAGGCACAGAGAAGTGGAATGACTTGCCCACAGTATCACAGGAGACAAGTGGCAGAGCTTCCTTCTGCCTCTCAGCTCTATCCGCTAGACCACGGTGCTTCTCTATTTTCCTGGGACAGATCCCCGTACTTTAAAAACACAAAAAATAGTATGATGACATATGTTTTGCCTCAATGAATGTTAAAGAAATCCCTGATCTCTGCATAGTTCAGATCTTCTCATTTAACCTGGCTGTTCTAAAGCAGAGAGATTGGCTTTGAGAAAGGTCAGTTGACTTCAGTTGACTCGAGAAGCATTTTCTGCCACTTGGACCCTACGTATTTCATATACTCAGTTAAGTGGCTCGGGATCCAATAGCTAACTATGGCAAAAGTGTGTTTTTTTTTCTGCTCCTCCTCCCTCAACTTCCAGTAAATGTCCTTAGATGCTGGTAGTGAATGTGCAGTTTGGTTTGAGGGAGGATGGATTTTGATTTCAAAGAGTCTTTCCGGGCAGCCAGCAAGGACAAAAATAGTTCATTAAAGTCAGCGGCAAGAAGCTGACTCTACAAAATGTCTTCTTAAGGAACGTAAGTCAGAAAATGAAAGGACCCACCAATTCTCCTCAGGAGATGGGAAAGACCAGCCCACAGCTGATGTTTGTAAGCTTTTATTTTTCCCAAGACTTTGATTAGTCAGGGAACAGTGAGGATAAATTCTCTCCATACAGTGTCAACTATTCACGATAGAGATAATAATGATACTAATAATAATGGCATTTGTTAAGCTCTTACAATCTGCCAAGCACTGTTCTAAGCACTGGGGTAGATTCAAGGTAATCAGGTTGCCCCATATGGGGCTCACAGTCTTAATCCCCATTTTACAGATGAGGTAACTGAGGCCCAGAGAAGTGTAGTGGCTGGCCCAAGGTCAGACCTCTGAGCCACGATTAAGCCTGGATGAAAGCAGCAGGGATAGATTATTTTTTTAATGGTATTTGTTAAGTGCTTACTATGTGTGAAGCACTGATCTAAGCCCTGGGGTAGATAAAAGTTAATCAGGTCAGACATGGTCCCTATCCCACAAGGGGCTCAGAGTTTTAAGTAGGTGGGAGAATGGGTATTGGATCCTCAGTTTACCATTGAGGAAACTGAGGCACAGAACAGGTAAGTGACATGCCCAAGGACACATGGCAGGCAAATGGAGGAGACAAGATTAGAATCTAGGTCCTCTGACACCCAGGCCCATTCTCTCTCCACTACACCACCTGGCTTCTCCAGGTCAACCAGATGGTTGAAAGCCTGTTTATTTGTGCTTAAAAGGCAGGTATAAATTTCAGGTCTGGTTAAACATACCTGAGAAAACAATAACCCTTCTCCCCCTCTAGACTATAAGCTCAATTTGGGCAGGGAAAGTGTCTACCAAATCAGTTTTGTATGCTCCCAAGCATTTAGTACAGCGCTCCACTCCCAAGTGCTTAGTACAGTGCTCTACATACAGCAAACGCTCAATAAATAAGATTGATTGGCCCAGCTGTTCCCTCGCTGCAGAAATGATAATGTAATAATAATGTTGGTATTTGTTAAGCGCTTACTATGTGCAGAGCACTGCTCTAAACTGATAACTGGAACCCTCCTAGCCCTTGCAAACATCTAGTTTTTCCTCTTCTTTTTCCTCTTTTTCCTTCTTTTTCCTCTTCTTATTTCCTCCTTTTCCCTCCTTTCCAGCCAGGAATCTCAAAAGGTAAAGAGAGCAAGAACAGAAACATCCTGGATCATTACTATAAAGCATGATAGTGAAAAATCCATTCAGAAGAAAACAATTTCGGCAGGTGGAAGGGAAAAAAACCCCTCTGTATTCTTCAGATTTTGGTGGAGCTAGATAATTATGGAATTAAGAGGAATAATTATTCTCCCACTTTGTCTTCAAAGCCTTATTGAAGGCACACCTCCTCCAAGAGGCCTTTTCTGACTAAGCCCTCTTTTCCTCTTCTCCCACTCGCCTTTGCGTTGCCCTGACTTGCTCCCTTTATTCATCCCAACCCCACAGCACTTATGTCCATATCGGTTATTGATTTATTGCTATTAATGTCTGTCTCCCCTGCTAGACTGTAAGCTCACCGTGGGCAGGGAATATATCTGTTTATTGTTCTATCGTACTCTCCCAAGTGCTTAGTGCAGTGTCCAACACACAGTAAGTGCTCGATAAATATGACTGAATAAATGAAGGAATGAAATGAATAATGAATCTGGGCTTCTCTGGGTTAGGAGCTGACCGCTGCCCCTGGCTATGACTCTAAAATCAGCCAGGCTCTGAAAAAGAGGGCAGGGCAGGAGATCAATGAGCCAGAGGGCAAATAGCCTGACTTGTTCAGTGAGTCCAGTTTTACAATCACACTTGTGCCCTCCGCCACCTCTGCTTTCTCCGGGAACCCGCTGCCCGATTCACCTGAGGGGAAGAGGATGGAAGGGGGAATACTCACTTTTCTCCCCTGGAGAAAGAGCTTGATGCCTAAATCCTGTAGTGGAGCGGTTACTATGGAGATTATCAGTCTTAAGTGAATTGTCCACGAGTTGAACTTGTATCTGACAAGCCAAATTTGTCAGTTTGGGTAAAAAGTCCGAGGTTTATTTTTGAACAGGTTTCCTTTGACTTTTGGATTGCCAAACGTTCTCTTTCCAGCCGGTCCTGCCATCTTTCTTTGGAATATCATTCTCTCCTGAAAAAAGATTTAATCGGCAGGCAAAAGCTATTTTGCTCTTTTTCTGTGTATTGCATCCAGAATAAGCCCCCATAGCTGGCATCATTTATAAGAACACTAGGGTGATTCCAGGATACACATGCCTACTGACATTTTAGAGAAATACTCTTGGATGTTTGGGTTCTTTTTTTTTACCCAAGGAGTGATTTCAATTTCCTTATTTCACACACACAAAAAAAGCCAAGGTCTTTTTAAATGGTATTTGTTAAACTCTTACTATGTGCCAGACACTGTACTAAGTGCTGCGGTAGATGCAAGCTAATCAGAATGGGCACAGCCCCTCTCCCACATGGGGCTCACAGTCTTAATCCCCATTTTACAGTTGAGGGAACAGAGGCCCAGAGAAGGTAAGCGACTTGCCTGAGGTCACACAGTAGACAAGTGGCGGAGACAGGATTAGAACCCAAGGTCCTCTGACTCCCAGGCCCCATGCTGCTTCTCATTAATGGGTGCCTGTGTACGTTTGTTTGTATATGTTCTTGCTTTCTCTCTAGGGCAGATAATTGTTTTCATGACCAAGTTTATCTGATTGAGGACTGATGTCAAAACAACCATTTAATAAAAGCTACCACATCAAGCAAACTAGCTGCAGGAGGCTTAGACAGACGCAGTCAGAGGAGAGAGAAGGAGCCTGCTGGGATGGTTGCCCTAATGAATACAATCAGTCTGCTTTAAGGAGACTGAAAATGTACTCCTTCAGCCCCCAGATAAGAACGTGACTCCCTCTAAATGACCTCGTTTTACCTCATTACCTTTATTTTTTTCATCCCTCTGCCTAACCAAACTGCCGAGTACACGAGAGGGGCCTCTTCGCTATCTCTCTGCCATCAGAAGGAAACAGTAAAGCTTGAAAGGTCTAGTTCTGTGTATGTCAATGAAAGGGGCCAAGTATACAAGACCAGATTGGGGTGTTTTGAATCCTGCTTTCCAGATCTGTCCCCCCCTGGGGTCTCCTGGCCTTCGCCTCTTCCTTCCTGCCTTCACCTCCTGCAGGACTGGGATTCGGGGAAAGCAGAGAAGAGAAATCCTGAAATTAAACCCACAAGGGACCTGGAGGTAGTTTCAACCTTAAATCTTGAAAGTTGTCTGAAGAGGACTGCAATAATCACTCTCTAGCCTGTAACCTTGTTGAGGGCAGTGAATGTGTCTGTTTATTGTTCTCTAATACTCTCCCAAGCGCTTATACAGTGCTCTGCACACAGTAAGCGCTCAATAAATATGACAGAATCAATCGAATGAATGGCCATTAGATTTTGGGAATGCAAATTGGAAACAAAGGTACTTGTCAGCCTTCTAAAACTTCTGACGTGTGCAGTGAGTCAAAGGGTAAGCTACCAGTTTGGGGAGCTGATAATAATAATACTAATAATAATAGTGTCGTGCCGCCTTCTCTCCTGAAGCTCCTCCTCCTCCTGACTTTCCATCACGTTCAACAGCAGAAGCAGCGTGGCTCAGTGGAAAGAGCCCGGGCTTGGGAGTCAGAGGTCATGGGTTCTAGTCCCGGCTCGGCCGCTTGTCAGCTGTGTGACTTTGGGCAAGTCACTTAGCTTCTCTGTGCCTCAGTTCCCTCCTCTGTAAAAGGGGGATGAAGACTGTGAGCCTCAAGAGGGACAACCTGATCACCCTGTACCTGCCCCAGCGCTTAGAACAGTGCTCGGCACATAGTAAGCGCTTAACAAATACCAACATTATTATTATTATTAATAGTCTTTCTTGATTACTATATACCAAGCACTGTATTAAGTGGTACAAGATAATCAGGCTGGACACAGTCCCTGTCCCACATAGGGCTCCCAGTCTAAGAAGGAAGGAGAACAGGTACTGAACCCCATTTTTATCTAAGCTGTAATGGAAGCACAGAGAAGTGAAGAGACTTGCTCAAGGTCACATAGCAAGCGGGTGGAAGAGCTGGGGTTAGGACCCAGGTCCTCTGACTCCCAGAAACATCTTTCCTCTCCAATTAATTTTTAGATTGGAGGGCCAGGGAATGAACGTGTCTGTCACGTCCAGATTTTTTTTCCCAGGGCTTAGGGCAGCGCTCTGCATTCAGTAAATGTTCCATAAATAAGTCTACCGCCACCTCTTTGGGTCTCACTCTGCCTCCCCAAATCATTTGGAAATTCTTTAAAAATAAATCCTTCCATAAGACCGATCTTTCAGCATTCAGACTGGAAGGAAAGAAAGTGGCTTCTAAATTCCAAGCAGCTTTTGGTGACTCCCCCGCCTTTTTTTTTCAAAAAAAAAGGTAGCGGAGGAGCAAAGAGGATCCCAGAGAGTGTGGAAATTAGTCACCCTACTTTGAAGTTGCAAGACAAGTAGATTTCCCCCGAGGGGAGAATCAAGCTGATCGGGACTGGTTTCAACGAACATGACAAACAGCTCAAATTCCATTTTGTTAACTAAATCGGCTGATACTGAGTTTCATCTTCTGCTCAGCTTCGCCAACTACCACCTTTCTCCCTCTCCCAGAGGCAGATGTGTTAACGGAGGGGAAACCTTCGGCCTCTAGAATATGAGTAGGGAATGTGTCTGTTTATTGGTCCGTGTACTCTCCCAAGTGCTTAGCACAGTGCTCTGCACACAGTAAGCTCTCAATAAATACAACTGAGTGAATGAATGGAGTCTTCTATTTCTATTTGAATTCATTAGACTGGCTCTCTTCCAGTAGCCCGCCTCACCCAACTCAAAATCCGCCTTGAGAATTCTGCAGATGGATATGAATAAGATTGGGGTGGAGAATAAGCCGTCCATCACACCCTCAACAAAATCCCTACCCAAGAAAGCAGCACTGCCTAGTGGCTAGAACCCGAGCTTTGGAGTCAGAAGGACCTGGGTTCTAATCCCGGTTTGGCCACTTGCCCGCTGGGTGACCCTGGGCAAGTTGCTTCGTTTCTCAGTACCTAATTACCTCATCTGTAAAATGGGGATGAAGACTGTGAGCCTCATGTGGGACACGGACTGTGGTCAACCTGATTATCTCGTATCTATCCCAGCACAAAGTACAGTGACTGTCACCGTAACAAGTGCTTAACAAATGCCTTAAAAAAAAGAAAGGGCCCAGGGAATTGGCCATTTGGTGGATGAAGGGGCTGTTTCCTGTTTTTCTTCTCCAACCAGTCATCCCTCTTTTTTTTTTTTCAGTAAGCACTCAACAAATACCATAAAAAATGGTGGGGGCATCAAAACAAGGAATGCGTCTGTTATTCTTATGTTGTACTCTCCCAAGTGCCTAGTACATTCCTCTACACACTAAGCAATCAATAAATACGGCTGACAACAAAAAATACTACGGTGCGATGGGAGAGGATACAGGAGGAAGGAAGTGAGTTTGGAGTGCAGGAGCGCGGCGAGAAAACCATTGGGAACAGGGAAGAGCAGGTGAGAGGAGGATAGGATGGCGAGGGAATTAAACTATCTGCAGTGATTGGATGTAATGGCAAGGATGGTAACTTCGTATCAATCCATCAGTTGTATTTATTGAACGCTTACTGTGTGCAGAGAGATATACTAAGTGTTTGGGAGTGTACAACAGAGTCGGTAGACACATTCCCTACCCACAGCATGCTAACAGTCTAGAGGGAACTCACAATCAGCTGAAATCAGCCAATGACGTATGATGTATTTTGGGGTGACCATTATCTGTGGTACTTTCTTTAGTGCTCCTTCATTTAGCACTATTTTAATGGAACCAATTGTGAGCACATTGAGGGGTATCATCAATCATCACCATCATTGGTATTTATTGAGCGCTTACTATCAATCAATAGTATTTATTGAGTGCTTACTGTGTGTAGAGTACTGTGTGTACTAAGTGCTTGGGAGACTACAACATAATATAACAGAGGTGGTAGACACATTTCCCGCCCATGATGACCTTATGGTCTAGAGGGGGATAATAATTGTGGTGTTTGTCAAATGCTTACTATATGCAAAGCATTGTACTAAGCGCTGGGGTGGATGCAAGCAAATCAAGTTGGACACAGTCCCTGTCCCCCTTGGGACTCGCAGTCTTAATCTCCATTTTACAGATGAAGCAACTGAAGCACAGAGAAATACAGTGACTTGCCCTAGTTCACCCTGCAGACAAGCGGCAGAGCCGGTATTAGAACCCAGGTCCTTCTGACTCTCAGGCCCGTGCTCTATCCACTAGGCCGCGTTTCTTATTATGAGCAGAGCGCTGTACTACACACTTGAATACGATACAACAGAGTTGGTAGGGATGTTCCCTGACTGTAGCTACATTCTCTGGACTGTTAGCTCATCTCTAGACGGTAAGGTCGGGAACATGTCTGCTAATTCTGTTGTAATATACTCTCCCAAGTGCTCAGAACAGTGTTCTGCACATAGTAAGAACTCAATAAATCCTACTGATAGATTTGGAAGGGTTTCTCTTAGCAATTGCTACAGAGGCCTGTCAGAGACGATTCAAATGTTAGTGGCAGATGGGGAGGAAGAACTAAACTGTATTTGCAGACTGAATTGTATTGTTCATCCAATTTGCGTCCTTAACCCTTAGGGTAAAGGACTTGTTTGATCGTGTTCCGCACCATTCCGAGAACCCTCAGCTTTCTACAGAGATCCCAGTAAGTTGTTGACATTAAGCAAGGGACTCTGACATGATTTTGCCCATCAACAAGCTCATACAAACCCTCCTGGAAACTTCCTGGGCTTTTGTTATTGATCAATAAAGGAGTCAAAGCTCTTTGAATTGAATTTTGAAGAACTATACTCAGCACCGGGGAAAGGTTCAAGGATGATAATTCCGTCATCGTCTCTGACGCCCGTGGGATCTAAAAGATTACGCAACCAAAACGCCTCTGTATGGTGATAAAATCCTTAAAGTCTGATCCTAAATGTCCAAAACAATGATCTGTAGGCAGCGGCCCTAACGTTATCGAAAATGTTGATGATTTCTATCTATCTGCCCCAGCGCTTAAGAAGTGTCATCATAACTATAACTAACTTAAGGGAAATTTCTCTCTGACAAGAGGAGGAAGGAAGCAGCATGGCCTAGTGGAAAGAACCAGTTTTTTCGGAATCTCTATCTGGTGTCAGAGTTGGCTTGTCCAGGATTTCAATGGGCATGGGAAGCAGTGTGACCTAATGGATGGAGCACCGGCGTGGGAGTCAGAGGACCTGTGTTCTAACCCCGGCTCCGCCACTTACCTGCTGTGTGACCTTGGTCTAGTCACTTCATTCCTCTGTCTCTCAGTTCCCTCATCTGCAAAATGGGGGTTCAGTACTTAGGCTGTGAGCCCCATATGGGACCTGATAATCTGGTTCCTGCTCCAGTGCTTAGTACAGGATTTAGCACATAGCAAGCGCTTAAAAAATACCACAGTTATTATATAAACTTTTGTCTCTGCCACTTTAGCCACAGTGTGGGGCTTCCTTTAGACTGTTGCTAGATTTTTTTTTCTTTTTTTTTAAATGATGTTTGTTAAAGACCCTTAATGGCTGCCCTCTGGAACAGACAACTGGGGTTCTTTGTGGGTTTTTAAAAAGGGGTTTTAAAAGCACTTACTATGTGCTAGGCACTGTAGTAATTGCAAGGGTAGATGCAAGCTAGTCGGGTTAGACACAGTCCCTGTCCCACATAAGGCTCACAAGCTTAATCCCTATTTTTCAGCTGAAGTAACTGAAGCACAGAGACCTGAAGTGACCTGTCCAAAGTCACACAGCAGACACGAGGCTGAGCCGGCATTAGAACCCAGGTCCTTCTGACTCCCAGGCTCTGTCTCTACCCACTAGACCACGCTGGATTGCGGGGAGGGTCAGTAAACTGGCCTCTTATCAAGTTGAGGGCTCAGAAAAAAAAATCCTGCATCTTCACTCTGTCTCTAGCTTATCTCTGAAGCACTCAAGTAGGGATGAGATCTTAAAAATCATCTGGAAAATGGGGATTAAGACTGTGAGCCCCACATAGGACAACCCAATTACCTTGTGTCTTCCCCGGGGCTTAGATCAGTACTTGGCACATAGTAAGCTCTTTACAAATACCATCATCATTATTATTATTATCATTATCTCGCCCAGTGGGGTATCCGGGTAGAAGAGTCAGCCAGTGAGTCAGTCGTATTTATTGAGTGCTTACTGTGTGCAGAGCACTGTCCTAAGCACTTGGGAGAGTACAATATAACAACAAACAGACCCATTCCCTGACCACAACGAGTTTAAGTCTACAGGGGGAAATCTGACCTTTATCTTCATTTTAAAACCTCTACCCTCTGCATGAGCCAGCAGTCACTCTCCGAAGAGTTACCTCCCTTTTTTCTTTTTTCCCCAGGGTCCCCTACAGATATTTCCCCTGCCGAATCACTCCCTTTCCCACTTTGTAAATCAGGGTCCCCCGTGTCGGCGGCTTCCGTGGGCGATTCGACCGAGGTCTGGCTCTCTCTCGTTGGGCCCTGGGCTGTTTCCCACCTTCCGCAGTTCTCGACGTCTTGAAAACGAAACGAGTTCGTCACAGCTGTGGTTGACCACTTTACCACCCGGCTTCATTTGCATTTATAATTCGATCGCGCTGTTTCGTACCAGACGACGCCTGCAGTTTCAGCTCACGTAAAAAAAAAAAAATTCTGACCAGAGTCTCCAGAAAGCTAAAAACACCTTCCCGCCTCCCGCTCGACCATCTGTGAAACGGTTAAACTCCCTCTGGGGCTGGGGAGGGGGTTGAGGTGGTGGAAAGAGGCCAGGGGCTGGAGAGGAGGACAAGGATCAGCCCAGGAATAATAATCATAATAATAGTAGTAATTGTTAAGCGCTTACTATGTATCAGGCACCGTACTAAGTGCCGGGGTGGATACAAGTAAATCATGTTGGACCCAGGCCCTGCCCCATGTGGCTCCCCGCCTTCATCTCCATTTTACAGATGAGATAAATGAGGCCCAGGGTAGTGAAGTGACTTGTCCAAGGTCATGTGGTAGACAAGTGGTAGAGCCAGGATTAGAATCCAAGTCCCTCTGACTCACAGGCCCGTGCTCTAGCCATTAGGTCACACTAAATGAGGGTGGGATGCCTGCGGTCCACCAGCAGGGCTGCAGGGCCCGTCGTTGCGTAGGGATTGTCGCTTATCTGTTGCCGAATTGTATGTTCCAAGCACTTAGTACAGTGCTCTGCACACGGTAAGCGCTCAGTAAATATGACTGAATGAATAGGGAGGCCACAACAGCATGGTGAAGTGAATAGAGAATGGCCCTGAGATGCAGAAGGTCATGAGTTCTAATTCCAGCTCCACCACTTCTCTGCTGAATGAACTTGGGTCAATCATTTGACTTCTCTGGCCCTCAGTCACCTTGTCTGTAAAATGGGGATTAAGACGGGGAGCCCCATACGAGACAGGGAGTGTGTCCAACTCGATTTGCCTAGATCCACCCTAGTGCTTAGTACAGTGCCTGGAACACTGAAAGTGCTTAACGAATACCACAATTACCATTACTGTCATTATTATCTCTATTATTAAGACAGAGCTGACGGTCGGCCAGACCAGCGTAAGTGGCGGCAGAGATCAGAGGAAGGTTTCAGAAGAAATCTATCTGAACCTATTTTAATGTCTGTCTCACCCTGCAGACTGTAAGCCTTCTGTGGGCAGGGAACGAATCTCTTATATTGTTGCACTGCACTTTCCCAAGTGCTTAGAACAGTACTCTGCACACTGACCCCTCGATAAATGTCATTGATCGACTGATTGATTGACTGACTGAAAGCTAGGCTTGAGAACAGACCTATAGTCTGACCAAAGATCTTTATCTGACGCTCAGATAGAGTTTATTTTGCTCCTTAAAAGAAAAATCTGATAAAGGCAAAATTACATCCAAATCATACGGTAAAACTGCATGCGCGAATTTTATTCCTCTGTCCTTGCCCTGGGAAGCAGCATGGCCTAACGGAAAGAACTCAGGAGTCAGAGGAGCTGGGTTCTAATCCTGACCCTGCCACGGATGTGCTGTGTGACCTTAGATGAGTCACTTAACTTCTCTGTGTCTCAGGTCTCTGATCCACAAAATGGGGATTCAATACTTGTTCTCCCTCATACTTAGACTATGAGCCCAACTTATACTAAGCGTCCCATGTGGGGCAAGGGCTGTGTCTGATTTGATTGTCTTGTCTCTACCCCAGCACTCTGCACAGTGCTCGGCACATAGTACAGTCCTCTAGACTGTAAGTTTGTTATTGGCAGGGAACGGGTCTGCTAACTTCATTCAATAGTATTTATTGAGCGCTTACTATGTGCAGAGCACTGTACTAAGCGCTTGGGATGAACAAGTCGGCAACAGATAGAGACAGTCCCTGCCGTTTGACGGGCTTACAGTCTAATCGGGGGAGACGGACAGACAAGAACAATGGCACTAAACAGCGTCAAGGGGAAGAACATCTCGTAAAAACAATGGCAACTAAATAGAATCAAGGCGATGTACAATTCATTAACAAAATAAATAGGGTAACGAAAATATATACAGTTGAGCGGACGGGTACAGTGCTGTGGGGATGGGAAGGGAGAGGTGGAGGAGCAGAGGGAAAAGGGGAAAATGAGGCTTTAGCTGCGGAGAGGTAAAGGGGGGATGGCAGAGGGAGTAGAGGGGGAAGAGGAGCTCAGTCTGGGAAGGCCTCTTGGAGGAGGTGATTTTTAAGTAAGGTTTTGAAGAGGGAAAGAGAATCAGTTTGGCGGAGGTGAGGAGGGAGGGCGTTCCAGGACCGCGGGAGGACGTGACCCAGGGGTCGACGGCGGGATAGGCGAGACCGAGGGACGGCGAGGAGGTGGGCGGCAGAGGAGCGGAGCGTGCGGGGTGGGCGGTAGAAAGAGAGAAGGGAGGAGAGGTAGGAAGGGGCAAGGTGATGGAGAGCCTTGAAGCCTAGAGTGAGGAGTTTTTGTTTGGAGCGGAGGTCGATAGGCAACCACTGGAGTTGTTTAAGAAGGGGAGTGACATGCCCAGATCGTTTCTGCAGGAAGATGAGCCGGGCAGCGGAGTGAAGAATAGACCGGAGCGGGGCGAGAGAGGAGGAAGGGAGGTCAGAGAGAAGGCTGACACAGTAGTCTAGCCGGGATATAACGAGAGCCCGTAATAGTAAGGTAGCCGTCTGGGTGGAGAGGAAAGGGCGGATCTTGGCGATATTGTAGAGGTGAAACCGGCAGGTCTTGGTAACGGATAGGATGTGTGGGGTGAACGAGAGGGACGAGTCAAGGATGACACCGAGATTGCGGGCCTGCGGGACGGGAAGGATGGTCGTGCCATCCACGGTGATGGAGAAGTCTGGGAGCGGACCGGGCTTGGGAGGGAAGATGAGGAGCTCAGTCTCGCTCATGTTGAGTTTTAGGTGGCGGGCAGACATCCAGGTGGAGACGTCCCGGAGGCAGGAGGAGATGCGAGCCTGAAGGGAGGGGGAGAGGACAGGGGCGGAGATGTAGATCTGCGTGTCATCTGCGTAGAGATGGTAGTCAAAGCCGTGAGAGCGAATGAGTTCACCGAGGGAGTGAGTGTAAATGGAGAACAGAAGAGGGCCAAGAACTGACCCTTGAGGAACTCCAACAGTTAAAGGATGGGAGGGGGAGGAGGCTCCAGCGTAGGAGACCGAGAATGATCGGCCAGAGAGGTAAGAGGAGAACCGGGAGAGGACAGAGTCCGTGAAGCCAAGGTGAGATAAGGTACGGAGGAGGAGGGGATGGTCGACAGTGTCAAAGGCAGCAGAGAGGTCAAGGAGGATCAGAATGGAGTAGGAGCCATTGGATTTGGCAAGAAGGAGGTCATGGGTGACCTTAGAAAGAGCAGTCTCGGTAGAGTGGAGGGGACGGAAGCCAGATTGGAGGGGGTCTAGGAGAGAATGGGAGTTAAGGAATTCTAGGCATCGATTGTAGACGACTCGTTCTAAGATTTTGGAAAGGAAGGGTAGTAGGGAGATAGGACGATAACTGGAGGGGGAAGTGGGGTCAAGAGCGGGTTTTTTTAGGATGGGGGAGACGTGGGCGTGTTTGAAGGCAGAGGGGAAGGAGCCCTTGGAGATTGAGTGGTTAAAAATAGAAGTTAAGGAAGGGAGGAGGGCAGGGGCGATGGTTTTAAGAAGGTGAGAGGGAGTGGGGTCCGAGGCGCAGGTGGAGGGGGTGGCACTTGCGAGGAGGGAGGAGATCTCCTCTGAGGATACTGCAGGGAAGGATGGGAAAGTAGGGGAGGGGGTTGTTGGGGGGGAGGGGAGAGGCGGAGGGGTGACTTTGGGGAGCTCAGACCTGATCGTGTTGATTTTCGTGAGGAAATAGGTGGCCAGATCATTAGGGGTGAGAGATGGGGGAGGGGGAGGAACAGGGGGCCTAAGGAGAGAGTTAAAGGTCCGGAACAATCGGCGGGGGTGACGGGCATGGGTGTCGATGAGGGAGGAGAAGAAGCTTTGCCTGGCGGAGGAGAGGGCAGAGTTAAGGCAGGAAAGGATAAATTTGAAATGTGTGAGGTCGGCTTGGTGCTTGGACTTTCGCCAGCGGCGCTCAGCAGCTCGAGCATAGGAGCGTAGGAGGCGGACGGAGGAGGTGATCCAGGGCTGTGGGTTAGTGGCGCGAGAGCGGCGGAGGGAAAGGGGGGCGAGAGAGTCGAGATGAGTAGTGAGGGTGGAGTTGAGAGCGGAGACCTGATCGTCGAGAGTGGGAAGAGAGGACAGGGCGGCAAGGTGAGGCGAGATGCTATTGGAATGACGGATGGGATCGAGAGAGCGGAGGTCTCTGTGGGGCAGTAGCGAAGATTTGCAGGGGGAGGGAGTGTGAGAGATGAGGCAGGTGAGAAGGTTATGGTCTGAGAGAGGGATTTCAGAGTTGGTGAGTGAGGAGATAGTGCAGCGGTAGGAGATGACAAGATCGAGGGTGTGACCGAGTCGGTGAGTGGGCGCGGTATGGTGGAGGAGGAGGTCGGCAGAGTCGAGGAGGGATAGCAGGCGGGCGGCAGAGGAGTCGTCGGGTACATCCGTATGGATGTTGAAGTCTCCAAGGATCAGAGTGGGCAGAGAGAAGGAGAGACTGTCAACTTGGACTATCCCAAGGACTCAGCACACTGCTCTGCTCATGGTGAGAGGTCAATAAATACCGTTGGTGATGAGAGTAAGTGTTGAACAATACCATGTATCATTAATTGTCATTATTTCATCTATTGCCCAGAGCAAGTTGTATTTGTAGCTCCTGATTCCTAATCTTTCTTTATCCGTTGAAAATCGTCTTCGTATTCCCTCCCTCGTGGGCCTAAATGTCCAGTTGGCTCTGGCCCTTGGCAGTCTAAGACAATCCTACACTTTTATCTTCTCACATCTCTTCTTTGTCAAGTCTGTTTGTCACTCTAATGAAAACTTCCCATCGATAAGGGGCCATCTCAGAGATGAAAACTCACCCTTAGTGAGCGGACTACATCAACTCCCTGAACAGCCCAAACTCAAAGATATTCAACCACTTTCCCTCTCCCGGGGCAATGGAAATCACCCTAAAATCATGTGTTTTCATTCATTCATTCATTCGATCGTATTTCTTGAGCGCTTACTGTGTGCAGAGCACTGTACTAAGCGCTTGAGAAGTACAGTTGAGCAACAAATAGAGACAATCCCTGCCCACAACGGGCTCACAGTAGGGGCTTGGGAGTCAGAGGACGTGGGTTCCAATCCCAGTTCCGCCACTTGTCTGCTGTGTGACCTTAGGCAAGTCACTCTGTTTCTCTGTGCCTCAGTTACCTTATCTGTAAAATGGGGATTGAGACTTTGAGCCCCATGTGGGACAGGGACTGAGCCCAACCTGATTACCTTGTATCTACCCCATCTATTAGAACTGCGCTTGGCACACCGTAAGTGCTTAAAAATACCATCATTATTATTTCATTTCTTTGTGCCTCAGTTATCTCATCTGCAAAATGGGGATTGAGGCAATGAGCTCCACATGGGAAGGGGAATGTATCTAATCTGATTTCCTTGTATCCACTCCACTTGTGTTCATTGCTTGGCATATAGTAAGTGCTTAACAAATACCACAGTTATTACTATTACTCTCCCAAGCGCTTAGTACAGTGCTCTGCACAATGCACGATTGATGGACGGCTGTCACTCTTCAGGTCAGACCGTCTCTTCTGCATTGTGCTTCTGTGAGAATTACCTCTTACTGCCTTTATTCATAGTTTCTGGTGCTTTTTCTATCTCTGGGAGTCCAGACTTTCTGAAGCCCTTCTCTAACCCCTTTCCCCTCTTTCCGGCAACTGTAGGCAAGATTTCTCTGCAGCCCCCTCCCCCCTACAACTTTCCATGGTGATGGTCCCAGTCAACCTTAAAAAGGTTGTAGAAGACCAAATGAAATAGCCTAACAGAGCTGGTTTCTGATTTGAAGTCAACCATTGTATTTGACTGTTTCTGACATAGCCCTGACACACTTCAGTGGTTATTCACACCTCTCTGGGAACCAATTATCCAAAACTCTTGAACTCGCTGCTATCTCTCTCCAGCACAACTTCCTGTGGGAATGAATTTCATTGGTTTTACCACTTGCCGTGTGAAGAAGAGTTTCCTCTGGTATGTCTGCAAACTTCCACTTTCTCAACCTATTGTGGTGGAATCTGGTGAACAACGATTTTGAGTTTGTCAAGGACCACATCCTTCATGATTTTTTTATTTTTTAGTATTTGTTAAGCACTCATTATCTGCCAGGCACTGTATTAAGAGCAGGGGTAGATTCAGGGTAGTCAGGTTAGACACAGTCCATGTATTCATTCATTAAATCATTCAACCGTATTTATTGAGTGCTTACTGTGTGCAAAGAACTGCACTAAGCGCTCGGGAGAGTGCAATTGAACAATTAACAGGCACATTCCCTGCCCACAATGAGTTTACATGTCCCATCGCAGTCTTAATCCCCATTTTCCAGATGAGGTAACTAAGACCCAGAAAAGTGAAGTGATTTGTCTCAGGTCACTCAGCAGACAAGTGGTCTAGTGAGTAACTGTGAAGCAGCATGGCCTAGATGGTAGAACCCAGACCCGGGAATCAGAAGGATGTGGGTTCTAATCCCGGCTTCGCCACTCCTCTGCTGTGTGACCTCAGGCAAGTCACTTCAGTTCTCTGGGCCTCAGTTACCTCATCTGGAAAATGGGGATTAAATGCGCAAACCCCTTTAGGGACAGGGACTGAATCCAACCTTATTAGCTTGTATCTACCCCAGCACTTAGAACGGGGCTTGAAGCACTATAAGTGCTTAACATTGTAAGTGCTTAGAGAAGCAGCGTGGCTCAGCGGAAAGAGCCCGAGCTTGGGAGTCGGAGGTCATGGGTTCGAATCCCAGCTCTACCACTTGTCAGCTGTGTGAGTGTGGGTAAGTCATTTAATTTCTGTGGGCCTCAGTTACCTCATCTGTAAAATGGGGATTAACTGTGAGCCCCCCATGGGACAACCTGATTACCCTGTATCTAACCCAGCGCTTAGAACAGTGCTCTGCACATAGTAAGCGCTTAACAAATACCAACATTATTATCAACAAATACCATTATTATTATTATTACGAGGCAGAGGCAGGATTAGAACCTAGTTCTTCTGACTCCCAGGCCAAGGCTCTTTCCCCTTCTTTCACGCTCCCTATCAGGCCCTGTCCTACCCTCATGAGGAAGCTGCACCTGATCACCGAAGCCACCCTTCTCCAGAACTGCCGTCAGCTCGACTGCATCCTTCGTAAGATGTGGTTTATCAGAACCGCACGCAGTACTCTGGTTGTAGATGTCCCAGGGTTTCGGGTGGCAGCAGAGCTGTGCTTTTGTTTTTTGTCTATCTGTTTTTATTTTGGTCTTCCATCCCTTTTCTGATGACATCTGGCGAGCCTTTTGGGTGGTTTCTGACCCTGGGGTCAACGTGCTGCTGGCAAACCATCATCTGAGGGATTTTTTTTTTAACCATATTTGTTAAACACTCGTGTGCTTGGCACTTTCTAAACTGGATAGATACAAGTTAATCAGGTCAGACTTAGTCCCCGTCCCACATGGGGCTCTCAGTCCAGGGGAGGAGGAGAACAGGTATTGAATTCCCATTTTACAGGCGAGGAAACCGAGGCACTGATAACTTAAGCGACTTGCTGAGATCACAGCGCGGTAACTGGCAGAGCCGACGTTAGAACCCAGGTCCTCTGACCCCCCCAAGAATCAGGTTGGATGTAGTCCCTGTCCCACACAGAGCTCACAGTCTTATTAACCCCCATTTTACAGATGAGGTAACTGAGACACAGAGAAGTAAGCAGTTTTTAAATTTTTTTATGGTATTTGTTAAATGCTTACTATGTTCCGCACACCGTACTAAGAGCTGGGATAGATAAAGGTTAATCAGGTCAGACATGTACCACATGGGACTCTCAGTCTAGGGGAGATGGAGAACAAGTATTGAATTCCCGTTTTACAGATGAGGAAACCGAGGCACTGAGAACTTAAGTGATTTGCCTGAGATCACGCAGTAGGCAAGGGGCAGGGCCGGAATTAGAACTCGGGTCCTCCGACTCCCAAGACCCACGTACTTTCCACTAGGCCATTCTGCTTCTCTGCGATTTGAACACAAGGACTGAGAGGAATGAGGAGAGTAGGAAATAATAATGACGGTATTTCTTACCTGCTGACTATGTGCCAAACACTGTTCTGAGCACTGGGGTAGATACAAGGTAATCAGGTTGTCCCATGTGGGGCTCACAGGCTTCATCCCCATTTTACAGATGAGGTAACTGAGGCACAGAGAAGTTAAGTGACTTGCCCAAAGTCACACAGCTGACAAGTGGCGGAGGCGGGATTAGAATCCACGGCCTCTGAGTCCCAAGCCCCGGCTCTTGCTACTAAGCCATGTTGCTTCTACGTGGTAAGTCAGCAGCTAGTGAGGTCTGGACGGGGCAAAGGCCTGTTAAATGCTGTCCTGCCTGATCCAGGGTCCAATAGTTACGTTGAACCCGACCTGGAGTCTACCCAGGCTCAAAGGCAACAAAGGAGGAATCGATCAAATAATCAATGGTATTTATGGAGTGCTTACTATGTGCAGAGCACTGTACTACGTGGCTCAGTGGAAAGAGCACGGGCTTTGGAGTCCGAGGTCATGGGTTCGAATCCCGGCCCGGCCACTTGTCAGCTGGGTGACTTTGGGCAGGTCACTTAACTTCTCGGTGCCTCCGTTCCCCCATCTGTAAAATGGGGATGAAGACTGTGAGCCCCACGTGGGACAACCTGATTCCCCTGTGTCTACCCCAGCGCTTAGAACAGCGCTCGGCACATAGTAAGCGTTTAACAAATACCAACATTATTATTATTATTATTACTAGGAGCCTGGGAAGGTTCAAGAGAGTTGAGTTGGTAGCCGTGAACTCTGTCCACAAGAAGCTTCTGCTTCTGCCTTCCATTTATGATAATAATAATTGTGGTATTTGTTAAGCGCTTACTATATGCCAGGCACTGTTCTGAGCTCTGGGGTAGATACAAGCAAGTCAGGTCGGACACAGTCCCTGTCCCACGTGGGGCTCCCAGTCTTATTCCCCAAATTACAGATGAGGTAACCAAGGCCCAGAGAAGTGAAGTGATTTGCTCAAAGTCACCCAGCAGCCAAGTGGCAGAGCCAGGACTAGAACCCAGGTCCTTCTGACTCCCAGATCCCAGCTCTATCCACGCTGCTTCTATTTTATTCATCCCCGTTGTGACCCATTTTACAAATGCGGCTGGAGGCCCAGAAAGAATGATTTGTCTGTGGATATACCCAGAGGGAAATAATAGGGATGGTTTCAAGTGCTGCTTCCTGCATCCCAAGCACTGTATTAAGCACTGAGAGCGAGCACGTCGATAGGAATTAGACATGGTTCCTGGCCCTCAAGGGGCTCAATATCTAATAATAATAATAACAGTTGTGGTATTTGTTAACAATAATAATAAAAATGTTGGTATTTGTTAAGCGCTTACTACGTGCAGAGCACCGTTCTGAGCGCCGGGGTATACAGGGTAATCAGGTTCACAGTCTTAATCTCCATTTTGCAGAGGAGGTAACTGAGGCACAGAGAAGTGAAGTGACTTGCCCACAGTCACACAGCTGACAAGTGGCAGAGGTGGGATTCGAACCCACGACCTCTGACTCCCAAGCCCGGGCTCTTTCCACCGAGCCACGCTGCTTCCGCTTACTACGCGCCAGGCACCGTGCTGAGCGCTGGGGTGGATACCAGCACATCGGGTTGGACACGGGCCCTGCCCCCTGTGGGGCTCACAGTCCCCATCTCCATTTTCCAGGTGAGGTAACCGAGGCCCAGAGCAGTCAAGCGACCAAGGTCGCAGAGCAGACAAGTGGCGGAGCCGAGATTAGAACCCGTGGCGGGACCGGCGACGGACACGTGAGAAGAGAGGAAAAGATAGGAGGACTAAAACGACGCGAGTGAAGGAGAGGTTCACAGAGTAAAACCCAAAGAGCGGCAGGGGGCTGTGGCAAGCGGACCCCAAGCTTGGGCTCCCGGAGGCTCAGAGTCCAACAGTCACGGCTGCGGCCACGGCGTCCACCACAGTTACAGCTGCTTCCTGCTGTAGTGACGCAAGGCGCCAGGGGCAGGAGGCCTCGGAACGATGAGTCAGTCAGTCATATTCGCTGCTCACTTCCTGTGTGCAGAACCCCGCGCTAAGAACTTGGGAGAGGACAGTATGACGATATAACGGACACATTCCCTGCCCCCTGCGAGCTTACAGTCTAGAGGGGGAGACAGACATTAATTTAAATAAATGTGAAGGGACTCCCAGCTCCTAACCTCATTAATTCATATATTTTTATTACCCTATTTATCTGGTTAATGAGATGTACATCCCCTTGATTCTATTTATTGCTATCGTTTTTGTCTGTCTCCCCCGATCATTCATTCATTCATTCAATAGTATTTATTGAGCGCTTACTATGTGCAGAGCACTGTACTAAGCGCTTGGAATGGACAAATTGGTGCCTGCCCTTTGACGGGCTCACAGTCTGATCGGGGGAGACGGACGGACTAGAACAATAGCAATAAATAGAATCAAGACCATAAGCCCGGCAGTGGGCAGGGACTGTATCTGTTGCCGATTTGTCCATTCCAAGCGCTTAGTACGGTGCTCTGCACATAGTAAGCGCTCAATGAATACTATTGAATGAATATTTCTCTCCTATCCGACTCTTACTTACTACGGATGCACGAGAACGCTGGGATCCTACCGGGAATGTCCGGTCCAGAATCTCCTTCCTGGCCTAAGCTCTTAGGAATCGTTCAATCAGTTAATTAATCATATTCCCTGAGCACTTATCGTGTGCAGAGCACTATCCAAGCGTGGCTCGGTGGAAAGAGCCCGGGCTTGGGAGTCAGAGGTCATAGGTTCGAATCCCACCTCCGCCACTTGGTCAGACTTTTGGGCAAGTCACTTAACTTCTCTGGGCCTCAGTTCCCTCATCTGTAAAATGGGGATTAAAACTGTGAGCTCCACGTGGGACAACCTGATCGCCTTGCAGGCCCTTGGGCAAGCCACCTAACGTCTCTGTGCCTCAGTTCCCTCAACTGTAAAATGGGGCCTAAATACCTGTTCTCTCTTCTACTCAGATTGTGAGTCCCATGTGGGACGGGGACTGTGGAAAGCAACCTGATCACCTTGTAGGCCCCCAGCGCTTAGAACAGTGCTTTGCACAGAGTAAGCGCTTAACAAATACCATCATTATTATACGAAACGCTTGGGAGAGGACATTATAATAGAGTGGTTCGACGTGTTCCCTGGCCACAGTGAGCTTACAGTATAGAGCTGGAGATGAGCATTAATATAAATAAATTACGGATAAGTGCTGAGGGTCCGGGGGAAGGGTGAATACAGGGAGCAAATCCAAGTATAAGGGTAACAACAGAAGGGAGTGGGAGAAAAGGAAACGAGGGCTTAGTCAGGGAAGGCCTCTTGGAAGAGGGGTGTCTTCAATAAGGCTTTGAAGGGAGGGGCGGTGGTAACTGTTTGTGGGATACGAAGAGGGAGGGCTTCCCAGGCCAGAGGCAGGATGTGGGTGAGAGGTTGGCGGCGAGAGAGATGAGATCGAGATACAACATGAAGGTTGGCAGTAGGGGAGCAGAGCACGCGGGTCGGTTTGTAGCAGGAGAGCAGCGAGGTGAGGGAGGAGGGGGCAAGGTGACGGACTGCGTTGAAGTCGATGGTGCGGAGTTTCTGTTTGATGCAGAGGTGCACGGACAACCACTGGAGGTTCTTGAGGAGTGAGGAGACACGGACTAAATGTTTTAGTAGAAAAACGACCCGGGCAGCACGGTGAAGTAGGAAATGAAGCGGAGAGAGGCTGATACAAGTAAGCAAGGCGGGACAGGATAAGTGCTTGGGTTGACGTGGTCATATGAATAAGGAATAATAATAATAATGTTGGTATTTGTTAAGCACTTACTATGTGCAGAGCACTGTTTTAAGCGCTGGGGTAGATACAGCGTCATCAGATCGTCCCACGTGAGGCTCACAGTTAATCCCCATTTTTTACAGATGAGGTGACTGAGGCACAGAGAAGTTGATAACGTTGGTAACTGTTAAGCGCTTACTACGTGCAGAGAACTGTTCTAAACGCTGGGGGAGATACAGGGTAATCGGGTCGTCCCACGTGAGGCTCACGGTTAATCCCCATTTTACAGATGAGGTAACTGAAGCCCAGAGAAGTGAAGTGACTTGCCCACAGTCACGCAGCTGACAAGTGGCAGAACCGGGAGTCGAACCCATGACCTCTGACTCCGAAGCCCATAACAAATCTGACCCCACGAATGATGCCTATCATCAGCCTGCTCTCTATAATAACAATGGTAATGTTAATGTTTTTCCCTTCTGAACTCTTCCTACATGCCAAGCCTTATACTAATCACTAAGGTAGGTACAAGATAATGAGGTCGAACTCAGTCCCCGTCCCGCATGGGGCTCGCCGTCTAAGTAGGATTTAGTCCGCTCTTAACAGATGAGGGAACTGAGGCGCAGAGGAAGTGAAGCGACTTGGCCAAGGTCACACAGCAGACAAGTGGCGGAGGTGGGATTAGAACCCAGATCTTCTGATTCCCAGGACGGGACTCTTTCACTTAGGCCGAGCTGCTTCCACCACACGCTGTCGTCACCGACCTAGCGGGTCAGTGGGATTGGATTTAGAGTCTTCAGTCCCTTATCACTGCTCTGGGAGCTCAGGACCAGATACCCCAGACAACGGCCACCTCAAGGGACGACCAACCTGGAGATAAAGCCCGTATTGCTTGATACCTTACCCCGGGTTACCACCACCTCCCCGGACATTCACCCCAGGGATGCAATCTAGGCTGTTAGATGACTTATCCCCTGCAAAAGTCTGACCAGTCCTGCATTCCAGCCAACAGCTTCGGGTAAATAAACTCCACCTCACCTGAGATTAAGGATTCATCAGTAAATGGATCCTGCACAAAGCTCTGCTCAGTTCGTATCCAATATTCAAGACATAGAAGAGAGCTCTGAGAGGCCCGGCCTCGAGAAAGAGCACGGGCCTGGGAGTCAGAGGATGTGGGTGCTAATTCTGGCTCTGCTAGTTGCTTGCTGTGTGACCTTGGGCAAGTCACCTAACGTCTCTGCGCCTCAGTTCCCTCAACTGTAAAATGGGGCCTAAATACCCGTTCTCTCTTCTACTCAGACTGTGAGTCCCATGTGGGAGGGGGACTGTGGAAAGCAACAAAGCCCAGTGGAGAGAGCATAGGCCTGGGAGTTAGAAAGATCCAGGTTCTAAACCCAGCTCTGCCGTTAATCTGCTGTGTGATGTTGAGCAAATCACTTCGGTGTGCCTCAGTTCCCTCATCTGTAAAATGGGGATGAAGACTGTGAGCTCGATGTGGGTCGGGGATTGTGTCCTGTTGGATTTGCTTGCATTCACCCCAGCACTTAGTACAGTGCGTGGGACACTGTAAGCATTTAACAAATGCCAAAATTATTATTAATCATTATGATTACTACCTCATTATTTGTACCTACCCCCATGCTTAGAAGAGTGCTGACCCACAATAAGGGCTTAGCAAATATCATTTGAAAAAAGATAAGCAGGTTTGTTGAACTAAAGAAGTATCTTCATTTAAAAATGCACGATCTGAATTTGGGTGATTGAATTGCAACATATTCTGAAGAATCACAGGCAACAAGGACCTCATTAAACTTCAACAATCTGCCAGTCCGATTCATGGTTCATTCAATCTTATTAATTACTTACTGTGTGCAAAGCACTATGCTAAGAGCGTGGGAAAGTACAATGCAAAAATAAACACATTCCCCGCCCACAATGAACTCACAGTCTAGAGGAGGGGAGACAGACATCCTGAGTGGCTTAGTGGAAAGAGCCCGGGCTTCGGAGTCAGAGGTCATGGGTTCGAATCCTGGCTCTGCCACTTGTCAGCTGTGTGACTGTGGGTAAGTCACTTCACTTCTTGGTGCCTCAGTTACCTCATCTGTAAAATGGGGATTAACTGTGAGCCTCATGTGGGACAACCTGATTACCCTGCATCTAACCCAGCGCTTAGAACAGTTCTCTGCACATAGTAAGCGCTTAACAAATACCAACAATATTATCAATACAAATAAATAATTTCCAGGTATGCATATAAGTGCCATGGGGCTGGAAGGGGGCAAGAGCAAAGCAATTCAGGGTGACGCAGAAAGGAGGGGGAGAAGAGGAAACGGGAGGGCCTAGTCTGGGAAGGCCTCTTGGAAGAGATGGGCCTTCAATAAGGCTTTGAAGAGGGGGAGGGTAATTGTAAGAGGGGGAGGGTAATTGTAGGTCTGATTTGATGGGGGAGGGCGTTCCAGGCCAGAGGCAGGACGTGGGCCAGAGCTGGCGGTGAGACAGGCGAGAGCGAGGCCCGGTGAGAAGATTAACACTAGGCCCGGTGAGAAGATTAACACTAGAGGAGTGAAGTGTGCGGGCTGAGGTGTAGAAGGAGAATACAAGGTGAGGTAGGAAGGGGCAAGATGGTAGAGTGCTTTAAAGCCAATGGTGAGGACTGACTTTCTGTTTAATGCGGAGGTGGACGGGCAACCACTGGAGTGTTTTTTGAGGAGAGGGGTGACATGCCCTGAACGTTTTTGTGAAAAAATGATCGGGGCAGCAGAGTGAAGTATGGACTGGAGTGGGGAGAGACAGGAGGCGGGGAGGTCGGCGAGGAGGCTGATGCAGTAATCAAAGCGGGATAGGATGAGTGATTGTATTAACGTGATAGCAGTTTGGATGATTGCAAGTTGTCAAAAGAGATGAGGTTATGGTCTCCACATCACCAGTTGCAATTTGGGGATTCAGAAGTTTTATGTCTTTTTAAATAGGGAGGATGAATTTAAAATAAGGACTGAGGAAAAAGACTCTGGAGGGAGATAAGAGTTTAAAAGTGCACTGAAATGTTCACAAGAAGCTATCCTGCTAGGAGGTACTCTGTGAAGAAAGTTAAAAGGCCCCCGTTCAACCTCAAGTGGACAAATTCTTCTTAAGGTTAAAAACTATCCCCAAAGTCTGCAGGAAAAGACTGCTACTTCTGCAAACTCCTACAAAAAATCGCGATCACTATACAACTCATCTAAATGCTTTGAATTGCTTTAAGAAAGATGAAATAGCTCAGTGATGTTGGAAAGAGTCTGGGCTTGGCAGTCAGAGGTCATGGATTCAAATTCCAGCTCTGCCCCTTGCCAGCTGTGTGACTGTGGGCAAGTCACTTAACTTCTCTGTGCCTCAGTTACCTCATCTGGAAAGTAGGGATGAAGACTGTGAGCCTCACGTGGGACAATCCGACGACCCTGTATCTACCCCAGGGCTTAGAGCAGTGCTCTGCACATAGTAAGCGCTTAACAAACACCAACATTATTATTGAGAAGCAGCATGGCTCAGTGCAAAGAGCCCGGGCTTGGGAGTCAGAGGTCATGGGTTCGAATCCCGGCTCTGCCACTTGGCAGCTGAGTGACTGTGGACAAGTCACTTAACTTCTCTGTGCCTCAGTTAAGGCTGTGAGCCTCACATGAGACAACCTGATTACCCTGTATACCCCAGCGCTTAGAACAGTGCTCTGCACACAGTAAGCGCTTAACAAATACCAACATAATTATTATTATTATGTTGATCATTACACTTATAGCAGGACATTTCCTATTGCTTTTCCTGAGCTTCTGGAATGGAGAAGCAGTATTGCCTAGTGGGAAGGACCTGGGGTCTAATCCCAGCTCTGCCATTTGTCTGCTTGGGTGACCTTGGGTAAGTCACTTCACTTTTCCGTACCTCTGTTGCCTCATCTTTAAAATGAGGATAAAATCTCTATTCTCCCTCCCCCTTACACTGTGAGTCCCACATGAACTGTGTCCCATTTGATTGCACTCTACCTAAGCTCTGAGTACAATCCTAGGCACATATTAAGTGCTTAACAAACACCATTATGATGATCAATTTACAACATGCTGTCTATGGGGAAAAAAACATCTCCCACAACACAGTCATTCTGATACAACCACAACTGCAAGAAACATGACCTGCTAAATTGTGGGGTCTGCCTGGAGTAATCGGTACTGTGAATTAACCTCATTCTTTTGATGGACACCTGTTATTCACTCTTCAGAAACAAACTACTTCGTCACTGAGGCCAAGAGCCTCATCTTCAAAGCCCTTCTGAGATCCTAATCTTCCTCAGGAACTATTCCTTTGTAAGCTCACTGTGGGCAGGTACTGTGTCTGTTTCTCGTTATAGTGTACTCTCCCAGGCGCTTAATACAGTGCTTGGCACACAGTAAACGCTCATTAAATACGATTGAATGAATGAAGGAATGTAGGTCTAATCCCCCTACCCTATTTTCCCATCCTACTGCCTCACTCTGGCCCACCCGCTAAGCATTTAGGTACTCACTCCACCCCAATCCAACTCTCCTCATACTTGGTTGCTTTTTTTCCTGAAATATTTTCTTTAAATGGGTCTTCCCCATTAGATCATAAGCTCCTTGAGAGCATGGGTCATGTCTATCAACTGCATTGTACTCCCCCAAGTGCTTAATAAAGTGCGCTGTGCAAGGCTTAATGAATACCATGGATTGATTGATCGCCTCATGGTTCAATCAATGAATCTGTCATATTTATTGAGCACTTACTGTGTGCAGGGCACTGTCCTAAGCACTTAGGGGAGTACAATATTACAATAAACAGACACATTCCTTGCCCACAACGAGCTTGCAGTCTAGAGGGGGAGATAAACATTAATAGAAATAGAGAAGTTACAGATATGTGCATAAGTGCTGGGGGGCTGGGGGAGGGATGAATAAAGGGAGCAAGTCAGGGCGACGCAGAAGGGAGTGAGAGAAGAGGAAAGGAGGGCTTAATCAGGGAAGGCCTCTTGGAGGAGATGTGCTCTCAGTAAGGCTTTGAAGCGGGGGAGAGTCACTGTCTTTCGGATCCCGTCGATCCAGCTTATAGAGACTTCGACGAAAAACCTCCCCAAGCAGATCATGTCAAAAAATATAAAATGAAAGACGTCAGAAGAAAAGACTGAAGCAGAGTTCACTGCTGGCTCTCTGCAAATGTGGTTTACAGGTGGAAGTGAGGTTTGGTTTCACACAAGGTTCTCAAGCCAGGAAGACCAGCCCAGAGTCGAACACCTGCAGAGGTTGAAGAGGCTGACTCCCGGCTAGAGCACTCGGAGTTGGTTCTGCATTTTTCCCATCCCCAGTTTTCCCTCATTCCCCGTGGCTCACCTCCAATTTGACATCATCCTAGTAAAAGGAGGGACAGTATTCCAGGAAGTGGTAGGTGCAGGATGCAGGATTGGGAACTTTTGAATTTTTTTTTAAAAGTACTTGTTAAGTGGTTAATATGTGTCAAGCACTGTTCGAAGCGCTGGGGTAGTTACGTGTCAATCAGGTCGGACACAGCCTCTGTCCCACTTGGGGTTCACAGTCTAAGTAACAGAGAGTAGAATTGAATTCCCATTTGATAATAATGATAGTGATGGTATTTGTCAAATCCTTACTATGTGCCAGGCACTGTACTAAACCCTGGGGTGGATACAACCAAATCGAGTTGGACACAGTCCCTGTCCCAAAGTGGGGCTCAAAGTCTTAATCTCCATTTTACGGATGAGATAGCTGAAGCACAGAGAAGTGAAATGACTTGCCCAAGGTCACACAGCAGGCAAGTGGTAGAGCTGGGATTAGAACCCAGGTCCTTCTCCCAGGCCCGGGCTTTATCCACTGGGCCATGCTCTCAAGCAATTCGTCTTGCCCAGTTAATAATAATCGGGCTTTGCACACAAGTGCTCAATAAATATGATTAAATAATAATGTTGGTATTTGTTAAGCGCTCACTATGTGCAGAGCACTGTTCTAAGCGCTGGGGTAGATACAGAGGAATAAGGTTGTCCCACGTGAGGCTCACAGTCTTCATTCCCATTTTACAGATGAGGGAACTGAGGCACAGAGAAGCTAAACAAGTTAGACACAATCCCTATTCCACATGGGCCTCACAGTCATAATCCCCGTTTTACAGATGAGGAAACTGAGGCATAGAAAAGTGAAGTGACTTGCCCAAGTTCACCCAGCACACAAGTGGTGAAGCCGGGATTAGAACCCAGGTCCTTCGGACTCCCGGGCCTGTGCTCCAACCACTAGGCAACACTGCTTCCCAACTCCCTTCAGGAAACAGTGTGCAGCCACACAAGACAAGAATATCCAAAAAAGAATAGGTTCCCCCTGATGTGCCAGGCAAAAACAAATAATTATGCTGAAAGAGGGTGAGAGCAAAGACTGACTGCTCATCTAGGAAAAATGAACCTTCATAGACCCACTCCCCTTTAGCCAGACAAGGGCATATCGTCGATGTCTCAGACTGATGTCCTCCGTCAAGACCTGGTCTAAGAACATAATCGTCTTAACATATTTTGGCTTCTCTCCTTGAAAACTATTCAAGGGAAATATGCAATTTTCCTCCACTCCGGTACCTGTTGTTTTTTGTCTTTTGCCCGTCACTCGTTTCTAATATTATCATTACTAACAATAAAGGTTTTTTTGAAAAAGCATTTACTATGTACCAAGCACTGTTCTAAATGCTGGGGAAGAGAAGATATTTCAGGTTAGATTCAGTCCCTGTCCCACATGGAGCTCACAGTCGGAGTAGGTTTTAATCCCCATTTTACAGATGAGGAAACCGAGGCACAGAGAAGTAAAGTGACTGACCCAAAGTCATGCTAAACTATAAGCTCATTGTTGGCAGGGAATGTGTCTTCCCAAGCACTTGGTACAGTGCTGTGCACACAGGAAGCGCTCAATAAATACGATTGATTGAATGAATGAATGACAAGTGGCAGAGCCAGGATTAGAACCCAGGTCTTCTGACCTCCAGGTCTGTGCTCTCTCTGTTTGTCCATGCTGCTTCCCTATCTACCACGTCACCCAAAAGGCAATCCAGTTCAGCTATGTTTTCTTTCTCCTGGGGAAGAAAAGACACTGCCCAAATGGCAGAATTTCATTCTCTCGTTGCAATTAGGGGCTGCTATTGCTTAAATGTTCTACCCGAGAGGAAAGTCCCTTGAAATGGGACTCCCAGAGTTTTCCACTGACTCCGTTTTGTGATTTCATTCTTGAGGGCAACTCTCAAAACGTATCTCCCAGCGAGCCCCTTCTCCATTTACTCTCCGGACCCTAAATTTTTTTCTTTAACAGGCCCGAAACGTCTCTGAACTCCCGGGTGCTGTGAAGGATGTGGGATTTCAGGAGGTTTTGAAGGGTGGTAAAGCACTGGTCTGGGGTACTTCAAGTGAGGTAGAGATGCATTCAGGGGTTAAGGAGGGAGGAAGGGGTTTGGAGATGAGAAAGGTGATAGAAAGTGACTGTAAGTAAGGTTTCATAATAATAATTAATAATAATTATGGTGTTTGGTAAGCACTTACTATATGCCAAGCACTGTTGTCAGTGCTTGGGTAGATGCAAATTAATAATAATAATCATAGTAATTATGGCAGATACAAGTTAATCAGGTCACACACAGTCCCTGTCCCTTTACCGACGAGGTAACTGAGGCACAGAGAAGTGAAGTGACTTGTCCAAGGTCACGCAGCAGACATGTGGCAGAGCGAGGATTAGAACCCAGGTCCTTCGGACTCCCAGGCCCATCCTCTTCCTTCTTCCTCCTATTTTGTAAGCTGTTTTAGTGCCCATATCTCCTGCTAGGTGGTCAACCTATGAGGACAGGGAATCATATCTACTAAATCTATCGTACCCTCCCAAGCACTTAGTGGGGCGGACCTGCCCCCAAGTGCTCAATAAAACCTACTGATGAGGAACACGATATTCTAGGAAAAGCAATATTGCCAAGAACCTTAATCGCTTTCTTTTAATCAAGTAAATAACTCTTGAAAATCACGCAAACGGATCACTCATATTTATTGAGCACTTACTGTGTGCATTAATCAATCAAGCCCACTTATGGAGCACTTCCTGTGCGCAGAGCACTGTACAAAGCACTTGGGAGAGTACAATGCAGCAGAGTTGGTAGACACTATTCCCTGCTCACAACGAACGTACAGTCCAGGGTTGGAGAGAGGCATCAATAGAGACAGAGAAATTACGGATACGTCCGCAAGTGCTGGGGAGCCGAGGGAGGGGTGAATAAAGGGTACAAATCCAACTGCAAAGGTGACGCAGAAGGGGGTGGAAGAAGAGGCGATGAGAGTTTAGTCAGGGAGCGCTTAGTAGAGTATCTTTCAAACAAACTGCATCCCCAGATGCATTAGAAAGGCCTCTGGAAACTGCAGCAAAAGGAGAGGGAATTAATGGCTCTGGCTAGACAAAGGATATTTTAATTCGAGAAATGCGATAGGGCAGAACTTCTGGAGTCGAGAGAAACCCAAGAGGGCTGTCAGAACTCAGGCTCTCACACCGAGGTCTATAAGGGCAAACGTTTTTTCAGTCAGTGTTATTTTGGAAGGGCCCAAGAGTTCAATCATTTGTTTCAGTTCAATACGTCTATTTTACTGGCAAATGACTTCAATATGGGATCATGTGATTCCAACATTTGAGCCAGTTGACTTTTTTTTTTTTGGTACGAGCTTCCAAACATTATGAACAAATATTTCCATGGTATAACTGATGGATTGTCTGTAAGAACGTTTGTCCGGTAGGGACGATATAAGCGTTTTCAGAATCAGGGCTTCAGCTAAAATACACTTGAAGAGGATTTCGACTTCTGCCAAAAATGTCGGGAAAGGCTCTATAATGGGATACACGGGAGGCTGATGAGGAAGAGTTAAGGAGAGGACTCTGAAAGGCAAGTCCGTGAAACAGAGTGAAGTAAATTTAATAATTATAATTGTGGTATTTGTTAAGCGCTTACTATGTGCCAGGCACTGTTCTAAGCGCTGGGGTAGATACAAGGTAATCAGGTTGGACACAGTCCCTGTCCCTCTTGGGGCACAACTCTTTACCCCCATTTTAGAGATGAGGTAACTGAGGCCTAGAGAAGTGAAGTGACTTGCCCACGGTCACACAGCAGACAAGTGGCGGAGTCAGGATTAGAACCCAGGTCCTTCTGACCCACACCTGAGCTCTAGCCACTCCACCATGTTGCTTCTCACGAGGCCTTCTCGTTGGGTCTAGTTCAGTGGAGCGGGTGAGGTTTCGGGGTCTGGAATTGTGCACTGAGAGCAGACAAGTTGGGTGGAGAGAGGATAGGCCAGCATAAGTGGACTGTAAGCTCAGGGAATGTGTCTGCTTATTGTTATTTTGTACTCTCCCAAGCACTTAGTAGTGCGGTCCTCGCACAGTAAGTGCTCGATCAATACCAGTGTATGAATGAACTGTAGAGATCAGAGGTCTCCAGGCTGGGAGAGGACGCCTGGGGTGTGGGAGAAAGGGCATGTGAGGCTGTTGGGGTCAGAAAGTGGGATTTCAGAGATGATAGGAAATTTGAGGTGTCCCATCAGGGTTAGATGAAGGGAAAGATTGGCGGTTGGTGCCTACCCATCCTTTTGCTTCTAGAGCTTGAAGAGAGTAACATGGGAAACTGGATGAAAATGCACCTCACTACGGCTAAGTCAATCATACATCCGCCTGGGCCCCTCAAACAAACTCACCGCTTCTGTCCTTCTGCACCCCAGCTCGCACACTTCGCTCCTCGCATATTTTGCCCCGACTTGTTCCTTTACCTCTTCCCCCCACCCAGCCCCACAGCACTTTATATATATCTGTAATTTTATTTATTTCTTTTGCTCTACTAGTAAATAGCTAGGGACTTCCATACGTGTTTAATTTCCACCTGTGTATTTTCTCCCAGGGGTTAGTATAGTGCTCTGCACACAGAAAGTGCTTAATAGATACCATTGATTGACTAATAGATTGATTTACTAGTTGTTAGCAGGGCCGAGTTCATTTTCTCCTTGGGTTAAGGGCGATAGAAATTGGGGATCCTCTTTCTCCTCTCCTTCTCTTCCTCCTCGTTCTGCTCCTTCTTGAACTCCTCTTCCTCCTCTTCCTTCTCCTTCTAGCCACCATTTCTCTATTTCATTCATAACAAACAGTGAAGCAAAGATATTCCCTCTAAAGAAATAGTTGCATAATCAATCAATAGGAGCAGCGTGGCCTGGTGGATAGAGCACGGGCTAGGAGTCAGAAGGATCTGAGTTCTAATTCCTGCTCCACCATTTACCTGCTGTGTGATGCTGGGAAAGTCACTTCACTTCTCCCTGCTTCAGTTACCTCTTCTGTGAAATGTGATTAAAAGTGTGAGCCCCAAGGGGGGCATAGACTGCGTCCAACCTTATTAGTCCGTATCTACCCCAGTGCTTAGTACAGTGCCTGACACATAGTAAGGGCTTAACAAATACCATAAAAAAAACCCCAATCATATTTATTGAGCGCTTACTGTGTCAGCTGTGTGACTGTGGGCAAGTCACTTAACTTCTCTGTGCCTCAGTTACCTCATCTGTAAAGTGGGGATTAAGACCGTGAGCCTCACATGGGACAACCTGATTACCCTGTATCTACTCCAGGGCTTAGAACAGTGCTCTGCACATAGTAAGCGCTTAACAAATACCAACATTATTATTATCATTATTATTACTAGGTACTTGCGAGAGAACAATTTATTAGAGTTGGTAGAAATGCTCCCTGGCTATCAGGATCTCAAGTCTAGAGGGGGAGACATGAAAGTAAATTCTGAACTTTACAGAAGCGCTGAGGGGTTGAGGTTTGGGAGAATAAAGGATAGAAATCCAAGGGCAAGAGTGACGCAAAAGGGAGAGGGAGTAGGGGAAATGAGGGCTCAGTCGAGGAAGGCCTCTTGGAGGAGATGAGATTTTAATAAGGCATAAGAAAGGAAGAAGCAGTTCTGGGCCCAGGATAAGTTGACCTGTGACCGAGAGGAAAACTCAATGTTTATGGGAAAAGTAGATTGGATTTTGCAGTGGAGCAGCCTGTTCTGAATACTACAAACAGTTTCAGCTGTCAGACAAGGCTGGGCCAATTCAGAGCTTAATTAGCGACAGAAACATTTTGTTTGGCTACAGACAAACCACCCTCCCATCTCAAGCTGTCTGCAAAACCATGTCATAAGAAGAGTTTGCAAGAGCAACCGCGTCGCTTTGTCATTTTACAGCCAACGCTAGGCTTGATGGGTTCCTATTTCTGCTGCTAGTATATCTAGTAAATGCAGCTTTAGAGTTGGATTTTTCATGTTACTGAGTTTTACAGGCCTTAAATCTCTTGGAAATAAACAATAACAGATACTTCGGGCCAAAATAGTCACTTTACTTTTAAGAATAGTTTGGAGGAAAAAAACCCACCCTTTTAGCTAGTTAAAATTATTTAAATTTGAAAAAAAAAATCTATTTTTCAATCATTTAAGCAACAAGACAAGATGACTTGAGCTAAGGACAATCTACTCATCCTTAAAATTCCTCTTCCAGCTTCAGCAATTTGCATTCCCAGATTGTCGATTGGATGCGAAGACTTTGGGGATATTGGTTAATGAACAGGCAAATGCCTAAATAGCAAGATGAAGCCATGTGACTTGGAAAAAGCACATGGCTGGGAGTCAGAAGGTCATGGGTTCTAATCCCGACTCCACCACATATCTGCTGTGTGACCTTGGGCAAGTCACTTCACTTCTCTGGGCATCAGTTCCCTCATCTGTAAAATGGGGATTAAGAGTGTGAGCCCTATGCAGGACAGGGACTGTGTCCAACCTGACTACTATGTATTTACCCCAGTGCTTAGAACAGTGCTTGGCTCATAGTAAGCATTAAACAAGTACCATAATAATTATTATTATTATTATTATCGTTCATAGTAGTATTAAATGCACCAGTGAGGCAAAATGTCAATCCATGTGCTGTCAGTATGCGAAATGAAATGTTGGTTGCCCATAAATTTAACCCTCATTCACCGAGAAGATCTGCTCATCAATCTATCAATGTACTTATTGAGCGCTTACTTTGTGCAGCGTACTGTACTAAGCATTTGGGAGAGTACAATCAATCATATTTATCGAGTGTCTACTATCTGCAGACCATGGCCTCTATCACTCAGTCAGTGGTATTTTTGAGTGCTTATTGTGTGCAGAGCACTGTACTAAGTGCTTGAGAAAGTTCAGTAACCATGACCTCAATCAGTCAGTGGTATTTTGGAGTGCTTACTGGGTGCAGAGCACTGTACTAAGCGCTTGAAAAAGTTCAGTACAACAAAATTAGCAGACATGTTCCCATTTAATAGCAGATGTTCACACACACACACACACTCACACTCACAGCTCCACCCCTATGCCAGTGAATGCAGTTAGGTATTTTGTTATACACACAAGAAATCACACATGTATACTGTGTTTTCTCACATGACTGCCTCTACCTCATTCGCTCCTTTAATGCTAGCCTTCTCACTGTGCCTCCTCCATCTCACCTATCTCACCTCCGACCCCTGACCCACCTTCTGCCTCTGGCCCGGAACACCCTCCCTCCTCAAATCCCACAGATAACCACTCTCCTCCACTTCAGAGCCTTATTGAAGGCACATCTCCTCCAAGAGGCCTTCCCCGATTAAGCCCCCCCTTTTCCTTTTCATCCACTCCCTTCTGAATCTCCCTTATTAACTCACTCTGTTCTTCCCGGCCTCCCAACCCCACAGCACTTGCGTATATATCTGTCATTTATTTTCTACATTAATATCTGTCTCCCCGGATCTAGGCTGTAAGCTCGTTGTGAGCAGGGAATGTGTCAGTTTATTGTTGCATTGTATTCTCCCAAGAGCTTAGTACCGATGGGATAAATTAGAGATAACAGAAGATGTAATCAATACCAATCTATTACGCACATGTATACATATATAAATATATATTTCTGTGCCTATGTATTTATATAGGTACGTGTGGGATCTGTATTATAATTTGGTCTCTGCCACTTATCTGCTGGGAAGTGATTTGGACAAGTCACTTCACTCTTCTGTGCCTCAGATACCTCACCTGTAAAATGGGGATGAATACCGTGAGCCCCATGAGAGACAGGGACTGTATCCAACCCTTTAATCTCATACCTATCTCAGAGCTTAGTACACAGCAAATGCTTGACAAAAATCACTAAAAACCAACAGCAATCTGTACTGTCCTCTCCCAAGCATTTAGTTCAGCGCTCTGCAGCGTGAGTATTCGATAAATATGATTGATAAACAAAAACACACAGACACACAAACACACATTGTAATTGACAGGCTCTTTGTAGGTGTTTGACCAGCACCCTCTAGACTGTCAACTCTCTGTGGACAGGAAATGTGTCTGTATATTGTTATATTCTCCCAAACACCTAGAACAGTGATTTGTACACACTAAGCTCTCAATAAATGCGATTGACTGATGGACACATGCACACACATGGCCCTCAGATACTCTATTCAAGAGACTCGGGATGGCACACCATTATTTTTCACGAGGAATTTTCTGGGAAATGATTCTTCTTCTTCCCCTATATGCCTTCGGCCCCATTGTCCAGACAGAGGGGATTTACTGGTTACCTAGGATGTGCAGACCCCCCAAACCCACCCTTGAGACCCCTGAAATCAGGGCAAGCCACCCGATTGGCAGGCCGTATTTAGGACTCTCCCACCCTCGGTCTTCCCTCCCATTCAGATTCCACCTGTGGGGGAGAGGGAGGGTGCTTTTGGGGTAGACCGAGTCAAGGCAGACTTCCCGGAGGCGGAGGGAACCTTGTAGGGCTTTGCTTAGCACCCCCGGGGGGCACTTTTCATTCAGGCAGGCTCCCATCCACTCAGGAGTCACCCCCTAGGAGAATCAGCATTACCCTTCTGAACCCTTTTCTTCCGAACGGGGCCATCCTAAGCCCAGGATCAAGCCAGCGATGGAAGCTGGCCAGTGAGGCCAGGATCATTCAGGATGAAAGACAACAATTTCCAGGCGCCGATAAGTTTGCCCGGAGTAGATAGGGCCGCGCGTTTGGGTCCGAAACCGTCTTGGCACACGCAAACTAAAGGATCTTTTGATATTCCCCAAAGCGATCTCCTATTCCGCTTTAATCAGGAAAGCGCTGTTCGACCTGCCAAGATCTCATTAATAATGCAGCACGTTCGGAGTCTTTTTGTCAAAGAACAGAGGAGGCTCCAGTTTGTTTTGCAGGGAAGTTAGAAACTCATTTCCCACCGGAGCTAGATGCTTAAGGTGTACAAGCAATGCCCTAATGTTCCTAGAAAGAGCTTAGGAAACATTTGTAATCGGGGTCAGGTCCACAGAAATGCCATTAACGGTCTATTCTTTTCATTCGTAATAACAAGAGTAGCAGTAATAATAATGATTGAGATATTTGTTGATCTCTTACCGTGCGCTGAGCGCTGCACTGAAGGCTGTGGTAGATAACGGGCTCATCAGGTTAGACACAGTTCCTGTCCCACCTGTAGTTCTGCATAGAGTAAGCACTCAATAAATAAAGTTAACTGTAACTGAAGAGGTACTTGATCCCCATTTTACAGATGAGGAAACTAAGGCACAGAAAAGCAAAGTGACGTGGCTAAAGTCACGCAGCTGGCAAGTGGGGCGGAGCCGGGATTAGAACCCAGGTCTTTCTGATTCCCAGGCCTGTGGTTCTTCCACTAGACCGCACAACCACTTCTGCATCAGGTGCTCTGTCCTCGGTGAAGATGGAAAGAGCTGGCCAACGTCCTCAAGATTTATTTCTGGGTTTCCACAGCTCCAGGCTGAATGGTGTAAATTTCTTTACCTTCTCACTCCTAGCCCATGCTCTATCCACCAGGCCACGCTGCTCCTATCGATTGATTATGCAACTATTTCTTTAGAGGGACTATCTTTGCTTCACTGTTATGAATGAAATAGAGAAATCAACACCCTCTATCCTGCCTTAATAATAATAATAAGTGTGGTATTTGTTAAGCGCTTACCGTGTGCCAGACGTTGTATTAAGCGCTGGGATGGCAAAAGCAAATCGGGTTGGACACACTCCTTGACCCACATGGGGCTCCCAATTCAATCCCTATTTTACGGATGAGGTAATTGAGGCCCAGAGAAGTGAACTGATTTGCCCAGGATGACACAGCAGACAAGCGGCGGAGCCGGGATTAGAACCCATGACCTTCTGACTCCCAGTCCGTGCTCTATTTACTAAGCCAAGCCACTTCTCTTTAAGAGCTAGACATTCACCCCATCCCTCAGTTCCACAGTGCTTATATTCATACCTATAATTTATTGATACTAATAAATTCTCTCTCTCTAGAGTGAAGTTCCTTGTGGGCGGGGAACGTGTCAACCAACTCCGTTGAATTGCACACAACAAGCGCTCAGTAAACACCGCTGATTAACGGATTGTCTATATTTGCTTTATTTTTCAGCTGCATCCTTGTGGCGATCACCGAAACCTCTCCGAGCTTTTCAGACCTCTGTTCACCGAGAATGATTGGGGAATTACGTGCCGCTAAAGTGCCGGGGTGATAATAATGATGGCATTTGTAAGCGCTTACTATGTGTCAAGGAGGCTCTGATTGGGGGGAAAAGCGTCAAGTGACACCCTTGCATCTGCTGAGCGAATAGGGCAAGCTGGGGACAACCTCCCCTAAGCGACGGCGTAGAAACGGTGCAGAACCCAGCATCGGTGGGTCACTGATTACGGGATGTATTTCAATCCCAGAGGCGACAGAGAGTGTGGATTACTCAGCAGCACTCGTCACCATCACTGGAAAAATGATTCAAGTCCTTCTAGGGATGTCACGTTCCCTACCCTACTCTGGCGCAGGGTGGAGTAATGGAGAGGGCACGAGGTTGGGAGTCGGAAGGTCTTGGGTTCCAATCCCGGCTCGGCCACGTGTCTGCTGGGTGACCTAGGACAAGTCACTTCCCTTCTCTGGGCCTCAGTTCCCTCATCCGTAACATGGGGATTGAGACAGTGAGCCCCACGTGGGACGGGGACTGTGTCCAACCCGATTTGCTTGTAATAATAATGTCGGTGTTTGTAAAGCGCTTCCTATGTGCCGAGCACTGTTCTAAGCGCTGGGAGAGATACAGGATAATCAGGTTGTCCCATGTGAGGCTCACAGTTAATCCTCATTTTACAGATGAGGTAACCGAGGCCCAGAGAAGTGAAGTGACTTGCCCACAGTCACACAGCTGCCAAGTGGCAGAGCCGGGATTCGAACCCATGACCTCTGACTCCCAAGCCCGGGCTCTTTCCACTGAGCCACGCTGCTTCTCTACCCAACCCAGCACTTAGTACAGTGGCTGGCCCATAGTAAACACTTAACAAGTACCACAATTATTATCATTATTATTTAGTGGCTTAAGCACGGGCCTTGCAGTCAGAAGGACCTGGGTTCTAATGCCGGCTCCGCCACGTGCCTGCTGTGTGACCTGGAGCAAGTCACTTCGTTTCTCTGGGCCTCAGTTACTTCATTCTGTAAAATGGGGATTAAGAGTGTGAGCCCTGTGTGGGACAGGGACTGTGCCAACCAGATGAACTTGTATCTATCCCAGCACTTGGAATGGCGCTCGGCACATAGTAAGCGCTGAACAAATCTTACCCTTGCAGGTCGTCTAGTTATGGGCTGGCTGGTGGCTGAAGAAACCGCAATCGATCAATCAGTGGAATATAGTGAGCGCTTACTGGGTGCAGAGCACTGGACTAAGCGCTTGATAGAAGATGGAACAAGAGAGTTGATAGGCATGTTCTCTGCCCACAAAGAGCTCACAGTTCTAGCAGTTCTATTTAGGGGGTCAGTGCACACCTTATATGAGGACGGAAACTAGAAAAATTCATTCAGTTGTATTTACTGAGTGCTTACTGTGTGCAAAGCACTGTACTAAGCACTTAGTACTGTACTAGAAAAATTCCCTCCAACTTCCTGTTCTGCTGAACTCAAACCAGACTTTCCGATCACCTGTCACTGGTGACTGTCTCATCCATTCATTAGATCATATTTATTGAGAGCTTACCTTCTGCGGAGCACTGTACTAAGCGCTTGGGAGAGTACGATGCAACAGTAAACAGACACATTCCTTGCCCCGAGTGAGCTTCCAGCCTCCTCTGAAGGGAACCTGCCTATCAGCTCTGTTAAATTGTACTCTCATAAGAGTTTAGTACAGTGACCAGCACACAATAAGTACTTAATAGATACAGATTGATAGTTTTGCAGATGAGGGAACCTTGCCACAGAGAAGTGAATTGACTTGCCCAAGGTCACACAGAAGAAAAGTGGCAGAGCCAGGTTTAGAAACCAGGTCCTCTGACTCCTAGGCCCGTGCTCTTTACACTAAGTCACGCTGCTTCTCTGACATAATGGTACTTGTAAGCACTTACTATGTGCCAAGCACTGTTCTAAGCACTGGGGTAGGTACTGATTAATCAGGTAGGGCCCAATTCCTGTCCTACGTGGGGCTCACACTCTTCATCCCCATTTTACAGATGAGGTAACCGAGGCCCAGGGAAGCGAAGTGACTTGCTCAAGTGACCTGACAGAGCCGGGATTAGAACCCAGGTCCTTCTGACTCCCGGGACCGTGCTCTGTCCATTAAGCCACGCTTCTCCCTGTCTTCAAGGAGCTTACAGTCTAGTGGGGGTGACAGACTTTAAAATTAATGACCCACAGGAGAAATAAGAGAACCTAAGTATATATGCAGGTGCTGTGGGGCTGGAAGTGGGCTGAGAATCAAAGCGCTTAAGGAGTCCAGACCCAAGGGGAACGGTGAAAAGAGAGGTTAGCCAGATTAGTCTTGGAGGGCAAATGATTTTAGTAGGGCTTTGAAGATGGGGAAGTTTTAAAAAAAAGAATATTTCATCACGGAGCATCAGTATTCTACACGATGACAAGAACAGTCAGCACCCAGAGAGAAGAGGATTGGTTGACAATCATTTGGCCAGATACGGAGTCGATATGACAGCGCTAAGATAAAGTAGAATTCCTGATCAAGAACAGCGATCAGAAACAGGCTGGATCCACTAATCGATCAACCAGTCATATTTTCCCGAGTGTCTTTTCTTCAGTGGCATTTGTTAAGAGCTAACTAGGTGCCAGGCACTGTACTAAGCACTGAAGTAGATACGAGATAATCAGGTTGGACACAGTCCCCGTCCCGCATGAGGCTTACAGGCTTAATCCCCGTTTCACAGGAAAGATAACAGGCACGGAGAAGTTAAGCAACTTGCCCAAGATCACGCAGCAAACGGCGGACCTTGTTTTAAAACCCAGTTCCTTCTGACTCCCAGGCCCGTGCTCTATTCGCTAGGCCACGCTGCTTCAACACGTGCCTTCTGTGGGCAGAGCAGCGTACTAAACAAATGGGAGTGGACGATGAAGTTAATAGATAGCATCCCGGCCCTTGAGGAGCTTATTACCTTCCTGAAATGCTGTCGGCTCACGAATATTGAGGCAGTCCTCCCAGAAACACAGTTCTGCTGGGAAAGACAACTGAGGAGGATGGATGACACCGGGTAAACTAAGCAACTTCTGGGTGGGGAACTGAAGTGGGGCATTTGAAAGTCTGGAGGAAAGAAAAAACTAATTAAAGACACAGTGGAGCTCATTCTCAAACACTGGGACATAGTCGACGGCCCACCCTAACAGACAGCAAGCAGGAGAGGGGCTGTTTTCCTTGAGCAAAGGCCTTGTGCTAAGCATTCAGCATCATTCAACAGTGACCTAAGACGTGCCCAGCTCATCTAATTTCTGAAATTATGAGTTATTTTTGTGGTATATTTCTGAAATTGTTATTATTATTCTTTTTATTTTTGGCATTTGTTAAGCTCTTACTATGTGCCGGGCACTGTTCTAGGCAAGTCACATAGCTTCTCTGTGCCTCAGTTACTTCATCTGTAAAATGGGGATTAAGACTGTGAGCCCCATGTGGGACCCAGACTGCGTCCAAACAGATTACCTAGTATCTGCCTAGTGCACTTAACAAATATTATTAAAAAAAGAAAAAACGGAACACTTACTGCCGGCTCTGACCACCCACTCGGACCATCCTGACGGGAATATGACGTTCCCTGATTTCCCCGCCCAGAGTAGCCCTTCTGCTCTCCATGACTGTTTTAAGACTTGGCCATGAGGTCACTTCCTGGGCTGAAGTGTTGACAGGAGAACAAAGAAATGAAGTCCCTTTCAATCCTGGAAGACCATGCCTGCCAAGTGGTCAGAAGGGTGGGACTCGCTACGAGGAATAACAATGGACTGAGAGAACACAAAGAAAATCTCCCCGAAGCGAATCTGAGCAGGCATCTCTGCCGCTCAGAAAAGACTGCCGGACCTCCGCTGCCCACAGTCGCCCGGATCAAGTCTGAGATGAAAAGAAGGAGAACCTCTTCACCGTTGGGTTTAAAACAGTCGATCAACTTGCCCGCTCCTACCTCACCTTGCTACTCTCTTACTACAACCCAGCCCGCTCACTTCACCTCTAAAACCAACCCTCTCAAAGTACGTCGATCTCATCTATCGCGCCGCCGACCTCTCGCCCATGTACCGTTTCTGGCTTGGAACACCCTCCCTCTTCATCTCCAACAGAAGATCGCTCTTTCCGCCTTCAAAGCCTTATTGAAGGCAGGTCTCCTCCTAAAGGCCTTCCCTGACTAAGCCCTCTTTTCCCTTTCCCCCACTCCCTTCTGTGTCACCCTGACTTGCTCCTTTCATTCATCCCCCCTCAGTCTCAAAGCACTTATGTCCGTACCTGTAATTTATTTACTTCTATTAATGTCTATCTCCCCTCTAGAGCTTGAGCTCATCGTGAGCAGGGAATTTGTCTACCTACTCTCCCAAACACTTAGCACCGTGCCCTGTGCATAGTAAGCGTTCAGTAACTATTTGTGAAATGAAAAGTCAAGTGAAAACTCAAGAGGGGGAAGGGTAGATCTTTTAGGGGGAGGGGAAAGCGAGACAGTGGCTGTTTAATGGTAGGAGGGATTTCCCACAATAAGCGCTCACTAAATACGATGGATCGATCGATTGATTGATTGACTTCCCCCACAGGCTCCCTGCCCCGGGCTTAATCAGCTCCCTCTCCAGGCTGAAGAATTCGCCAAACTCTAGTCCCCCTCAATCTATCTCCCCCTCTAGACGGTAAGCTTTCTGTGGTCAGGGAATGGATCCGTTTATTGCTCTATTGTACTCTCCCAAATGCCCAGTACAGCGCTCTGCACACGGTAAGCACTCAGTAAATACCACTGAACGAACGCAAGTTGGACACAGTTCCTGGCCCACATGGGGCTCATACTCTGCATCCCCATTTTACAGATGAGGTAACTGAGGCTCAGAGAAGTGAAGTGACTCGCCCGAGGTCACACAGCAGACACCTGGCAGAGCTGGCATTTAAACTCAGGTCCTTCTGACTCCCAGGCCCGTGTTCTAGCTACTAAGTCGTGCTGCTTCTATAAGTATCTACAAACAGACATGGGAAGCAGCATGGCCTGATGGAGAGAAGACAGGACTGGAAGTCAGAGGACCTAGTTCCGAATCTTAGCCTTGCCACTTGCTTGCTGGGTGACTTCAGGGATGTCGCTTAACATCTCTGGAATTGGGGAATTCAAAACCGATTCTCCCTCCTCCTTAAACTGTGAGGCCCATGTGGGTCAGGGACTACGTAAGTACTTAGTACAGTGCTTTGTACACAGTAAGTGCTCAATAAATATGATTTAATTAATGACTGTGCCAACCTGATTGTTTTTTATCCACCCCAGCGGTTAGTACGGTGCTTTGTGTGGAATAAACCTTTAACATAGGCCGCAATTATTCTTCTACCTCGTGGTTTGCACTGAGGGCTGAGGTGTGGTTTACAGTTTGCTGGAAATGACCAGAGAGGCCATAAGGGTAGTAGATATCTTTTAGCAGGCCTGGACTGAGGAATCTTGTCCTCTGATCACTCAAAATGAAAATGCTTCCTAGTTTGGGAAATTTAGTTATCTTTCTTAAGAGGACTAGGTCCTCGAGCACCTGAAAGATGTTTAGAAGCACCACGAATCTGTCGTTTTCACAAGAAACTCGCCTTCCGTGTGATTCTGAACTCCCCCTGCCCAGCTGGTTCCAAAGGGAATGGCTTTGTTTGTTTTTTTTCTCTGACCGAGGATTTGGCTTTCCTAAATCCGGGCGTGGTCAGAAACTATATGATGGTAACTTTGCAGAAGTGTCTCCAGCATTAAAAAAAAAAAAAAGACAGGATTCTCCAGGAATTTTGATTCTGCTTTTGTGCATTTTCAGAGAGGATATGTAGGCGTCAGCGTCGCTGAGAGCCACAGTCAGATGCTTGATTTAGCTTCCTTTGAAGCTTAGCAAACTTCCTCAGACACTAAGCGGGATCCATTTCCACAGTAGAAGGAGGGAATGGCATCTTCTCAAGCCAATGTCTTGTGTAAATCCCTCACAGAAACGCCTTCTGTTTACAGGGCAGCACCGGTTACCCATGACTGCGGGGGGTAACCTCTGACCCCCGCTCGCAGGACAATGGAATAGATCCTAGGTGCGGTGACACGGTCAGTTGAAGCCCTACCCCTTGGGGTGCTCGGATCCTGAAAAATAAACACTCCATCAGGCCGATGAGAACTTCAGTCGGACCCGTCTGCTTAGTCAATCTGGAGAAAGCCCAGTTCTGGTATAACATCGGGATAGCATTTTGCAAAAAACCTCAAGAGTTAAAGAAAGCTTGACTGGAAGTAGAGAAGTAGAGAAGCAGTGGATAGATCCTGGGAGACAGAAGGATCCGGGCTCTAATCCCGGCCCGCGGCTCGTCTGCGGCGTGAACTTGGGCGAGTCACTTCGCTTCTCTGTGTCTCGGTTACCTCATCCGTAAATGGCGATTAAGACTGTGAGCCCCATGTGGGACGGGACTGGGTCCAACTGATTAGTTTGTATCTACCCCAGCGCTGAGCAGAATGCCTGGCACATAGTAAGCAGTTAAAAAATATCATAAAAAATGAAAAAGTACTGCTTTGTTCTGAGATTGAGTACAAGCCTACGAGCTGTTTCTTTCTGGCCCTGAGCGGTGAACTGTAGTTAAACGAATTCACGGTGCTGGATGGACAGCCCCTAATTCCCTAACCATAATCTCGCCAAAACGCATAGTGAAAGCACATGTTAGGGAAGGGCTGAGTGTAATTCAAAAGCATAACAATTCACGTGCGATTTCTGAAAACACATCGAGAGTAATCGTATTCTCCCGAGTGCTTAGCACAGTGCTTTGGCCACAGTAATAATAATAATAATTACGGTACTTGTTAAGCACTTACTATATGCCAAGCACAATTCTAAATACTGGAGTAGATACAAGTTAATCAGGTTGGGCACAGTCCCCGTCCCACATGGGGCTCACGCTCTTAATTCCCATGTAATAGATGAAGTAACTGAGGCAAGGAGAAGTCAAGAGACTTGCCCAAGACTGCACAGCAGACAGGTGGCAGAGCCAGGATTAGAACCCTGGTCCTTTGGGCTCCCAAGCCCATGCTTCATCCATTAAGTCACGCTGCTTCTCAGTCGGCCCTCAATAAATATGATTGAAGGAATGAATGAACGACGGTCCAAGTTGTTTCACGGTACTTTGAGGGGGACATTAATACTCTCAGAATTGGGACAAACTAGTGAATCAAAGCCTTTTTTTCCAGAGTTAACATTTCTCCTGAAATGCTTAATTCCTAAACAAGGAGTAATCCCAGACCCTAAGAGACTGAGCTTCCACTACTGACTCCAAGAAGCTAAATCGTTCCTTGTTGGTTCTGGTAGTGATTAGAGAAGCAGCACGGCGTAGTGGATAGAGCACGGGCCTGGGAGTGAGAAGATCATGTGTTCTAATCCTGGTTCCTCCACTTGTCTGCTGTGTGACCTTGGGCAAGTCACTTCATTTCTCTGGGCCTCAGTTCCCTCATCTGTAAAATGGGGATGGAGACTGTGGCCCCCGCGAGGGACAGGGACTGTGTCCAACCTGACTTGCTTGTATCCTCCACAGAGCTTGGTAGAGTGCGTGGCATATAGTAATTGGTTTACAAATACCATAATTATAATTACTATTCTGTGCCTCTGGAAGTCTTCCAAATCTCCCTGATCTACCCCACCTCTCGTCGGCCTGTCCATCTTGTATTTCGTCCTGCCTTTCGTTCATTTGTTCATTCAATCATATTTATTAAGCGTTTGCGGTGTGTGGAGCACTGTAATAAGTGCTTGGGAAGGTACAAAACAACAATAAAGAGTGATAATCCCTGCCAGCAACAAGATCACAGACTTGGCAGGGTGGTGGTGGTGGGGAAACAGACATGAGTACAAATAATCAATACAAATGAACAAGATTACAGATATATACATAAGTGCTGTGGGTCTCGGGGGGAAGGAGGAGAGCAAAGGGGGCAAGTCAGAGGGAAGCAGAAGGGAGTGGGAGATGAGGAAATGTGACACTTCGTCTCTCCACATGGATGACCTGCCTACAGGTGAAGGTCAACAGGGCCAAAACCGAACTTCCTAAATTCCTGGCTCCACCACTTGCCTGCTGTGTGGCCTTGGGCAAGTCACTTCACTTCTCTGGGCCTCAGGTACCTCATCTGTAAATTGGGAATTCAAGACTGAGTCCCACTGAGACCTGGATTGGGTCCAACCTGATCAGGGTGCATCTACTCTGGAGTTTAGCTCAGTGCCTGGCACATAGTAAGCACTTAACAAATAATATTATTATTATTCTCTGGGCCGCAGTTATCTCAACTGTAAAATGGGGGGGCCATGGACTGGGTCCAAACTGATTAGCTTAGTTGTACTTACCATTAAGACAGTGAGCCCCTTGTGAAACATGGACTGTGCCTAATCTGATTAGTTTGTATCTACCCCAGCACTTAGTTCTGTGCACAGAGATGTTATGCCGTCAGGCCTACAGCTAAAATACTCACATGGCCTAGTAGATAGAGCCTGGGCCTGAGAGTCAGAAGGACCCGGGTTCTAATTCCGACTCCTGCACGTGTCTGCTGTGTGACTTTGGGCAAGTCAATTATGTCAACTGCAAAATAGGCATTTAAACATGGGACATGGACTATATGCAACCTGATTATCTTGTATCTACCCCAGTTCTTAGAACAGCGCTTGACAAAATCTTAATAAATACCATCATCAACACCACCAAATCCCAAGTCTCCAGGAGGAGGGGTGCCCACTGAAGTTGGAGGAGAGAAGGGTTTTTTTTTATGATATTTACTAAGCGCTTACTATGTGCCAAGGCACTGTACTAAGCCCTGGGGTAGATTCAAGCTAATCAGGTTGGACACACCCCCTTTCCCACATGGGGTTCACAGTCTTAATCTGATTTTACAGTTGAGGTAATGGAGACACAGAAGTGAAGTGACTTGCCCAAGGGCATGCAGTAGACAAGTGGCAGAGCGGGGATTAGAACCCAGGTCCTTCTGACTGCCTGGCCCATGCTCTATCCACTCGGTCTCGCTGTTACCGGCCAATTCGTTTTCTGAGAGACCCTGCTCCTGAGTACTCTATCTAAGGCACTCTGGAGTTTCATAAACAAATCCTGTTTTTATTCATTCATTCAATCGTATTTATTGAGCACTTACTGTGTGCAGAGCACTGTACTAAGCGCTTGGAAAGTACAAGTCAGCAACAGAGGCAATCCCTACCCAGCAACAGGCTCACAGTCTAGAAGGGGGATAGATACAACAAAACTAAACAAGTAGACTGGCATCAATAGCATCAAAACAGATAAATGGGATTATAGATATATACACATCATTAATAAAATCAATAGAATAATAAATATGTGCAAATATACACAAGTGCTGTGGGGCAGGGAAGGGGGGTAGAGCTGTGGGAGGGAGTAGGGGGGATGGGGAGGGGAGAAGGAGCAGAGGCAAAGGGGGGGTTCGGTCTGGGAAATCTAAATATGTAGATTTATTCTCTTTTTCTTCATTCAGTTTGTCTTAAAAGCAAGATCTTTGAAATAGAAGGTGAATACCAATTATTTACTGATACAGAATCTAAAATGTCACTTTCATTAAAACCCTTAAACAATATTCCACCAAGTAATTCTAACACAGGTACTAATTACACTTTGTTTGCCAGAACTTTGTCTTTGAAATACTTCACTGACTTCTCCTGAGTCTCTTATAAATCTAACCCTTGGCCCGTTCATCCAATTAGTTAAGTAAAAACCTTTTCCCTCCTTTTTAAAAATTAAAACAAATGAGCTTGTTGGGCTTTCCCCAGACAGATCTAACTCTGCTGACCTCTTAGGCTAGAAGGTTATAAGACTACATCTCTGGAGTGTGGAGTATATATCTGTAATTAATATTTCTACTTAATTAAGTGTATATCTCGAATTTAGTAGCAGTAATTACTATCTATAATTTATTATATCCGTAATTTATTTCTTACATCTGTTATTTACTTATTCATTTATTTATATTCATGTCTGTCTCCCCCTCTAGACTTTGAGCTCATTGTATCGGGAATTTTATTTATTTCTATTCATGTCTGTCTCTCCCGTTCTAGACGTAAGCTCGTTGTGGACGGGGAATGTCACCGTTTATTGTTGAACTGTATTTTCCCAAGTGTTTCTTACAGTGCTCTGCACTCAGTAAAGCGCTCTATAAATACGATTGGTCTGCACACTGACCAAGCGGTCGACAAATACTATTGATTGATCTATCCAGGGAACTCAGAGTCAAATTTTTCTTTCTTTACTAGAAAAACAGCACCAATAATATCGGTGAGCCTTCGTTTCATCACAACTGTATCTTCATTGACTGAGAAGTGACCGATTTCATTACCTGCTTTGAAGTAAGTTCAGATGTGAGTTTCTATGCGTCTGCTGGGTGTTTAATTTACATGAAAGTGAATTCCCTTTGAAAAATCTAAACAGGTTTAGGTTACCCAGTTCTTCCCCCAGGAGTTCATTAATATGCAAATACTCTTCTACAACCCAGATAACATTGATTTCTTTGAGGTCGTCTGATCCCTTAACTCTGAATAAGGAAGTGTCCTTATTTCACCAAACTGAAAATATAGCTAGAGAGAGAAAAATAAGTGCATTTATTAATTTATCCATTGAATCGTATTTATTGAGCGCTTACTTTCATTCATTCATTCAATCTGTGTGCAGAGCACTGTACTAAGCACTCGGGGGAGTACACTGTAACTGTAAACAACAAAGACTGTAACAATAAACAATAAACTGTAACATTCCCTGCCCACAAGGAGTTTACAGTCTAGAGAGGGAGAGAGATGTTAAGATAAATAAATAAATTACAGATATGTACGGAAGTGATGTGGGTTGGGGGATGAATTAAGGAAGCAAGTCAGGACAAGTCAGGGCTTAGTCAGGGAAGGCCTCCTGGAGGAGATGTGGCTTTAGTAAGGCTTTGAAGAGGAGAGAGTAATTGTGTGGGGGGTAAAAGAGGAGGGGCATTCCAGGCCACAGATAGGACATGGGTGAGAGGTCAGCGGTGAGATAGGCGAGATGGAGGCACAGTGACAAGGTTAGCATTAAAGGAACGAAGTGTGTGGGCTGGGTAGTGTAGGAAAGTAGCGAGGTGAGGTAGGAGGGGGCAAGGGGATCGACGGCTTTAAAGCCAGTTGTAAGGAGTTTTTGTTTGATGTAGAGGTGGATGGGCAACCACTGGAGTTTCTTGAGGGGTGAAGAAACATGGTCTGAACATTTCTGTAGAAAAATGCTTCCCCTTTTCCCTCTGCTCCCTCTGCTCCCCCTCTACTCCCCCCAGCACATCCTCTCAGCTAAGCCCTCTTTTCCCCCCTTTCCCTCTGCTCCTCCCCCTCTCCCTTCCCATCCCCTCAGCATTGTGCTCCACCGCTCAATTGTATATATTTTTATTACCCTATTTATTTTGTTAATGAGATGTACATCACCTCGATTCTATTTATTGCTGTTGTTTTAATGAGATGTTCATCCCCTTGATTCTATTTATCGCTATTGTTTTTGTCTGTCTCCCCCGATTAGACCGTAAGCCCGTCAATGGGCAGGGACTGTCTCTATCTGTTACCGATTTGTACATTCCAAGCGCTTAGTACAGTGCTCTTCACATAGTAAACGCTCAATAAATGCTATTGATTGAATGAATGAAAAACGATCCGGGCAGCATAGTGAAGCATGGACTGGAGTGGGGAGAGACAGGAGGCGGGGAGGTCGGCAAGGAGACTGATACAGTAATCAAGGCAGGAGAGGATAAGTGCTTGCATTAATCTGGTAGCAGTTCGGAGGGAGAGGAAAGGGCAGATTTTAGAGACGGTGTGAAGGTGGAATCGACCGGATTTAGTGATGGACTGAATATGTGAGTTGACTGAGAGAGAGGAGTCAAGGATAATGCCAAGGTTACGGGCTTGTGAGAAAGGAAGGACGGCGGCGCCTTCTACATTGATGGGAAAGTTAGGGGGAGAAAAGGGTTTGGGTGGGAAGATAAGTGTCAGTTCTAGACATATTAAGTTTGAGGTGACAGGAAGACATCCAAAAAGAGATGTCCTGAAGGCAGGAGGAAATATGAGACTGCAGAGAGGGAGAGAAATCAGGGCTGGAGATGGAGATTTGGGTATCATCCGCATAGAGGTGGTGTTTGAAGCCAGGAGAGAGAATGAGTTCTCCAAGGGAGAGGGTATAGATAGAGAAGAGGAGGGGACCTGGAACTGAAGCTTAAGGGACCCCCACCGTTAGGGGTTGGGAAGGAGAAGAGGAGCTCTTGAAAGAGACTGAGAAGGAGCTGCCAGAGAGATAGGAGAACCAGGAGAGGACAGAATAAGTGAAGCCAAGGTTGGATAATGTTTCCAGGAGAAGGGGGTTGTTGACAGCGTCGAAGGCGGCTGAGTGGTCGAGGAGGATTAGCATGGAGTGGAGGCCGTTGGATTTGGCAAGAAGGAGATCACTGGTGACCTTTGAGAGGGAGGTTTCTGTGGCGTGAAGGGGACGGAAGCCAGATTGGAGGGGGTCAAGGGGGGAATTGGAGGAGAGGAACTTGAGACAGAGAGGGTAACGAGAGAAAGAGAAAGGTGACACAGCTCAGTCAAGTCACCGATGTTAATGTGATGCCAGCCACTTGCTCAGAGCCACCCCGCTTATCTCAGTCCTGAAAGTGATGAGGAGCAATGTGACTTAGTGGATAGAGCACAGGCCTGGGAGTCAAAGGCTCTAGGTTCTAATCCTGGCTCCATCACTCATCTGCTGGGTAAACCTGGGCAGATCACATTTCTGTGCCTCAGTCGTCTCATAGGGAAAATGGGGATTAAGACTGTGATCCCCTTGTGAGACGTGGACTGTGTCCAATCGGATTATCTTGTATCTATCCCAGAGCTTAGTTCAGTGTCTGGAACATAGTAAGCGCTTAACCGATACCATTTGAGAAAGAATGTTCTTACTGGAGCAACAGGTGCAACAAGACAGTAGGTGGACAGGAGCGCAACACATTGTGAAAAACCTGTGATAATTTACGTACAAACCACATTTACCACCCAAGTGATTGGCTTAGCGGAAAAAGCAGGAGTCTGGGAGTCAGAGGACCTGGGTTTGAATTCCATCTCCATCACTTGCCTGCTGTGTGATCTTGGGCAAGTCATTTCACTTCGCTGGGCCTCAATCTCCTCAACTGTAAAATGGGGTTGAAATAGCTGTCCTCCCTCCTACTTAGATAGTAGTCCCATTGAGGGACAGGGGCCATGTCTGATCTGATTACCTTGCATCTCCCCCAGCGTTTAGTACAGTGTTTGGCACACACTAAATGCTGAACAAATGCCACGGTAATTAACTATCATCTTTATAGTCTTGATAGGGCACTATAGGAAAACAGTGTGGCTTAGTGGAAAGAGCAAGGGCCTGAAAGTCAGAGGACTTAAATTCTAATCCCACCTCTGCCACTTGTCTGCTGTGTGACTTTGGGCAAATCATTTAACTTCTCTGTGCCTCAGTTTCCTCATCTTTAAAATGGGGATGAAATACCTGTTCTCCCTTCTACTTAGAGAGCCCAGTGAGGAAAGGGACAGCGATCTGACTATCTCTCATCTACCCAGGCACTCAACACAGCGCTTGACACAGAGTGAGCACCGAACAAATTCTCCATTATTGATTCTTATTATTATGATACCGCTGCCGTGATGGAGAGCCAAAACCCAACAGACGGGTTACCTTGGAAACCAGTGTGGTCTTCACCACCCACATTCGCCAACTATTTTCAAAATTCCTGTCAGCTCTGCCCTGGTTGGCTAGAATATTTCATAACTGATGGCAGAGTCCATCAGCAGACTGGCACTTTCTTACTTCTAGAGGTTTCACTCCACACCCCTGATGAGGTAAGGGTAAGATTTAGGGGAACAACAGGCCTCCCTAAATCAGATGTCTCTCGCGTAGAATCAGGCGGCCCGAGTAGCAAAATAAGAGTTTTAAGTCCATCAACTGTTCAGGGCAGTTTCATTCAATGTGCTGAAGCGTCTGGACTCACAGGATGATCAAATCGGCATAGAGTAAATCTTTTGAGGGGAACAATTTCATTTTTTATGGGTACATATGTGGCATTTAGTTCCTTGAATTCATAATAACATTACTGGCACTTGTTAGTATTGTTATTTGAGCCCATATGCTAAGAAATAGCACCAACTTAGCAGCTGAAGCAGCTTGGCCTAATGGAAAGATCACGGGCCTCTAAGTAGAGGAGGTTCGTATCCCAGCTCCGCCACATGTCTGCTGCGTAACCTTGGGGGAGTCACTTCACCTCTCTGTGCCTCAGTAACCTCATCTGTAAAATGGGGATCAAGACTGTGAGCCCCATGTGGGACGGGGACTGTGTCCAACCTGATTACCTTTGTTTCTACTCCAGAGCTTTGAACAGTGCTTGGCACGTAGTAAGCACTTAACAAATATCACGGTTATTGTTAGCAACTGTGTTTATTGTTTTTTGTCATTTAAACAAAACTTTTTTGGGGATATTTTACATTGTTTCTTAAGAGAAATTTTACTTGGTTTAGGGCTATTTTGCTGAACACTTCACTGTCATGGAACCAACTAAGAGCTTTAACCAGGGTATGACAGTATATCAAAGTCTAGCTCGGTGGTATAATTTGTTAATCGCTTACTATGTGCCCAACACTGTACTATTCATTCATTCATTCAATAGTATTTATTGAGCGCTTACTATGTGCAGAGCACTGTACTAAGCGCTTGGGATGAACAAGTCGGCAACAGATAGAGACGGTCCCTGCCGTTTGACAGGCTTACGGTCTGATCGGGGGAGACGGACAGACGAGAACAATGGCGATAAATAGAGTCGAGGGGAAGAACATCTCGTAAAAACAATGGCAACTAAATAGAATCGAGTCGATGTACAATTCATTAACAAAATAAATAGGGTAACGAAAATATATACAGTTGAGCGGACGAGTACAGTGCCGTGGGGAAGGGAAGGGAGAGGTGGAGGAGCAGAGGGAAAAGGGGAAAAAGAGGGTTAAACTGCGGAGAGGTAAAGGGGGGATGGCAGAGGGAGTAGAGGGAGAAGAGGAGCTCAGTCTGGGAACGCCTCTTGGAGGAGGTGAGTTTTAAGTAGGGTTCTGAAGAGGGAAAGAGAATCAGTTTGGCGGAGGTGAGGAGGGAGGGCGTTCCGGGACCGCGGGAGGACGCGACCCGGGGGTCGACGGCGGGACGGGCGAGACCGAGGGACGGCGAGGAGGTGGGCGGCGGAGGAGCGGAGCGTGCGGGGTGGGCGGTAGAAAGAGAGAAGGGAGGAGAGGTAGGAAGGGGCGAGGTGACGGAGAGCCTCGAAGCCTAGAGTGAGGAGTTTTTGTTTGGAGCGGAGGTCGATAGGCAACCACTGGAGTTGTTTAAGAAGGGGAGTGACATGCCCGGATCGTTTCTGCGGGAAGATGAGCCGGGCAGCGGAGTGAAGAATAGACCGGAGCGGGGCGAGAGAGGAGGAAGGGAGGTCAGAGAGAAGGCTGACACGGCAGTCTAGCCGGGATATAACGAGAGCCCGTAACACTAAGCACTGGGGTAGGTACAAGATAATCAGGTCCCATGGGAGGCTCATGTTGATAAGTAAAAGGAAGACCAGGTATTGAATCCTCGTATTGCAGATGAGAGAACTGAGGCACAGAGAAGTTAAATGACTTGCCCAGGGTCACACAGCTGGTAAGTGGTGGTGGAGCCGGGACCAGAACTCGGGTCCTCTGTCACCCAAGCCTGTGCTTTTTCCACTAGGAACATGTTGTTTCATTCTACATATGCTTACTTAATCACTTAATCTCTTATTTATTCATCAATTTTACCCCATCACATTAATCCTACCAGTTGCATTCCTTTTCTTTCTCCCTCTATTTGTAAATAATTTTAGTCTGCCTGTCTCACTTATTGGATTATAAACATCTCGTGGATAGGGAATGTGTCATTTCCTTGTGTAACCCTCTCCCAGTGCCAGGCACCGTACTAAACCCTGGAATAGATACAAGCTAATCAAATTGGACACAGACCCTGTCCCACATGGGGCTCACAGTCTTAATCTCTATTCTTCAAATGAAGTAACTGAGGCACACGGAAGTTCGATGACTTGCCCAAGGTCACACTACAGACAAGGGGAGTAGCAGGAATTAGAATCCAGGTCCTTTTACTCCCAAGCCCCGGCTCTCTCCACTAGGCCCCATTGCTTCTCAATAAAACACAAGCGGTCGCTCGATAAACACCACTGATGGTTGAATTTCATTGCTTTTGGTCTGTTTATTTTAATCTTTGATTTTTTTCCCTCCTGTTCCAGTTCACCCGCCTTTACAGTACTAGTTATTTGTGGGTGAGGGACAATGTCTGAAACAACAACCATAGATTTTTCTCAGCAATTAATATGTGCTTAGTCAACTTTCCTATGAATCGACGCCTTACCACGGCAGGAGAGTTGCGGATGCCGATGAAGCTTAGAGCTATGTCGTTGAGAGATATTCTCTCGGTAGGGTTAGCCGTAATGGAACGGTCTAAGCCGTTGATTCATCTGAAGCTGGGCAGGGGCTGAATGAGAAAGAGTCAAAGGTGGATGATCAAGTGATCAAAATGTTGATCGAAGACAACGGCAGAGACTTAAGTTTTTACCACACGGAAGAAGGTAATGGTGAACCGCTTCCGTATTTTTTACCAAAAAAATTCCGGATATGCACACCAGGACGGCTCAGAAGATAGGACGTTCTGGAGAGAATACGCCCATAGGGATGTTAGGAATTGGAAACGCCTTGACGGCTTATGAAGAAGAAGTCAATACTATTACTGATTCTGGAGACCTCTAGAAAATGAGAGAAAACTATCCCCAAACTTCCTAGTCCCATAAAAATGTATCTTCATGTCAGCAGAGAACTATTTACTCAGCTTAGAATAAAGAGTGTCATTAATTAATTAATTAGTCAATGATGGCATTTACTAATTTCTTACCAAGTGTCAAAGCACATGCTAAGCACTGGGGATCATACAAAGTGATCGGATCGGACATAGGTTGTATCCACCCCATCGCTTAGTACAGTGCCTGGCACGTAGTAATCGCCTAAGGAATACTATAATTATTATTGTTGTTATTATTATTATAGGTTCTTCCCTACAAGGGGGTCACCATCGAAGAGGGAGAGAGAGCAAGTATTTTATCTCCATTTTGCAAATGGGGAACCAGTTTAAGTGACTTGTCCGAGGGCTGGCCTGGGATTAGAACTCCTGACTTCCTGGATCGTATTCTTTCCTCTAAGTCACGTGGGGTTCTACCGAAAGAGAAAATGATACTAGTCAATCAATCAATCGTATTTATTGAGCGCTTACTGTGTGCAGAGCGCTCTACTGAGCGCTTGGAAGAGTCCAATACAGCAGAGTTGGTGGACCTGTTCCCTGCCCACAATGAGCTTACAGTCTAGAGGGCTGACTTATGAAGTCATTGAATGACCTGCAGACTGTAAGCTCCCTCTAGACTGTAAGCTCACTGTGGGCAGGGAATGTATCATTTTATTGCTCTACTGTAGCTTCCCAAACGCTTATATACAGTAAGCACTCAATAAGTACTATTGAATGACAAGAGGTAGAAAATGCATTAATTTTCAAGTTCATTGTCCGTATTTGTGCTGGAGATCCCTTTATCTCAACCCACCATTCCTTTTTTTTTTTCTTGTACTTATCTCCTGGCACCCACTGAAGAGTTCATTAACTCAACACAGTTAAAAAAGGCCAAAAATCGTTAATGCATTAGAGTCGATAGGAAAGTTATGAACTCCAAACTTTAAAAAAACTATACTAATCCTGAAAGAAGAGATAACCGCACTAAATATTACATCTGCTTTAAGTGAAGACGCCCAAATTTTCAAACTGCACGAAAATGGAGGCAATTTTTCTTTTGTGGCTTTAGTTTATGAGGTGAACAAAGAATCTTATGGCTTATCTGAGGGCTCAGCAGAAATGAAATAATAGAAGTTTCCACCAAAGCTGGAATTCTTTGGAGCCAGATGGGGAGGAACAGAAGAAAGATCTGTATTTACTGATCTATGCATTTCATTTGCTCTGCGTACAGTTAAGGTGAACCAGGAGAAAAGAAATGAGCAATGAAAAAATATTACTGAAGAATAAATAACTTCCACCTACGACCTTCCCCTTAATTTTCCCCTCCCTATGTATGTTCTTTTAAGCATTTTCCTTTTTTTAAAATGGTATCTGTTAAGGGCTTACTAGGTGCCAGGCACGGTACCAAGGGTTGGGCTAGGTACAAGATAATCACTTTGGATACAGTTCATGTCCTAAATGGGACTCCCAGTCTTAATCTCCATTTTACAGAAGAGGTAACTGAGGCCAACAGAAGTTCAGTGACTTGCTCAAGGTCACGTAGCAGACAAGTGGCAGAGTCGGAATTAGAACCCGGATCCTCTGACTCCCAGACCCGTGCTCCTTCCCCTAGGCCATGTTGCTTCTCCCTTGAAACGTCTCCTCCCTTTGGACTATCATTTAGCATCATTTATATCATATGGGGATCCCATTAGACCGTGAAGGGCACTTTACGTTGCCTCCCAAAAAGCGGGTGATATAATTCCTACTTTAGGCGTTCAGTACAGCCCTCTGCACACAGTAGGTGTTCAGTACGGAGCTCTGCACACAGTAGGAACTTCATGAATTCTGGTGATGGTGTTATTGGAGATCCAAGCGGTTCAAAGTTTCACTGGCGAATGGACCCCTTCTTCTGGGGATTTAGGAGAAGTTGCAAATGTAAGGAAAGTGCACTGTCTTTCCCTCCCCAGAATTATGGTACTTGTTCATTCAATCGCATTTATTGAGCGTTTATTTTGTACAGAGCACTATACTAAGCGCTTGGAAAGTACAATTCGGCAACAGAAACGATCCCAACCCAACAACGGGCTCACAAGGGGAGAGACAGACAACAAAACAAGTAGACAGGCATCAATAGCATCAATATAAATAAATAGAATTATATATACATCATTAATAAAATAAATAGAATAATATGTACATATATACATAAGTGTCGTGGGGCGGGGAGAGGGGTAAAGTAGAGGGAGGGAGTAGAGGTGATGGGGATGGGAGGAGGAGCGGAGGAAAAGGGGGGCTCGGCCTGAGAAGGCCTCCTGGAGGAGGTGAGCTTTCAGTAGAGCACCTGTTGAGCAATTACTATGCGCCAAGCACTGCTCCAAGCACTGGGGTAGATACAAGCTAATCAGGTTGGACACAGTCCCTATCGCACATGGGGCTCACACTCAACCCCATTTTACAGATGAGGGAACTGAGGCCCAGAGAAGCAAAGTGAGTTGCCCAAGGTCACCCGGCAGACAAGTGGCGGAGTCAGGATTAGAACCCAGGACCGTCCGACTCCCAAGGCCATGCTATATCTACTACACCCTGCTTCTTCTCACTACATCATGCCGCTTCTCACACGGGTCACGGGGCAGACAAGCGGCAGAGCCGGGATTGCAGAACCTCCAACAAGAGCAACCAGTCCGAGCGTCTTTGCCCTCTGCTCCGCTACATCGGTCTGTGGAAGCGGGAATAAGAAAAGAGGACGGGGGTCTCGGCTGGGACACCCAGCCGCAGTTCTGTAGAACGGAGCAACAGTCCTAAAAGCAATAATCAATAAGTCCACGACAAAGCCAGCGAGACCCGCTAAACCCCTCGGCTTCATCGGCTGAAAAGCGATGATGGTTTTTCCCTAGCCGGAGTTAGCTCGTAGTCCCGGATTAATATTTCCCACAAGCCATAAATCCAGGGCCACTGCGCTCACAACACGCAACCGGTTTTCTCTGCCAGCAACCTGGTTTTAATAAAACAGGATGTTGTCGTGTTACCCAGTGCAGGTCCTGAAAATGAGATCTCACTCTGGCTCCCGTCTCCACTCATTCTTTTATTCTCTGCTGAAAAACCCAGCCACGAATGGACCCGAGGCCTTGGTATAATAATAATAATGATGACGTTGGTATCTGTTAAGCGCTTACTATGTGCAGAGCACTGTTCTAAGAGCTGGGGTAGATACAGGGTGATCAGGTTGTCCCACGTGAGGCTCACAGTGAATCCCCATTTTACAGATGAGGTCACTGAGGCACTGAGAAGTTAAGTGACTTGCCCACAGTCACACAGCTGACAAGCGGCAGAGCCGGGAGTCGAACCCATGACCTCTGACGGCTACTCTACACAGGTGTCGCTGAATAGTTAAAAATGCAGGCACCTCTGAGTTTGCTAAGCTCTTCATTCAGGTTTCATTCACGGCGCCAATTAGGCTGACACAGAGTATAGCGTGTCATTCAGACCATCAACTTCTGTTTTTATAACAGCAATAGCCTTAGAGGCTGAGCAATATGAATTTGCAAACGGGGAGCTCGCATTGAGCTTGTTAATGCCTTTTGTACCGTGGATTTCCAAAACAGGGAGTGATCATTTCCTGATGGGGATTCAGTCAGTCAGATCAGTCCTATTTATTGAGCACTTACTGTGTGCAGAGCACTGTACTAGGGGCTTGGGAGAGTACAGTGTCATCATAGAACAGACACATTCTCTGCTTATAATGAGTTTACAGTCTAGAATATGTTTTTGACTTTTTTTATGGTATTCATTAAGCACTTATCATGTGCCAGGCACCTTACTAAACACGGATGGATTCAAATGAATCAGACTGGACGCAATCCCTGTCCCACGTAGGCATCCCATTTTAGAGATGAGGTAACTGAGGCCTAGGGAAGTGAAGTGACCTATCCAAGGACATGCAACCGACAAGCGGCAGAGCCAGGAGTAGAACTTATGTCTTTCTGACTCCGAGGCCCGTGCTCTATCCACTAGGCCACGCTGCTTCTTCTCCCAAATAACTCCACCCTTATTCTCTACCTCTTTGTTTTCCCACTTGGGCTTGCTTGGAAAGTTTCCAAAAATCTTTCAATTTCGAATAGGACCGATAAAATGAGTGAGAAGCGCCATGGCCTAGTAGAAAGGGAGTTAGCGGATAGGGGTTTTAATAGTGGCTCCACCACTTGTCTGCTGCGTGAGCTTGGGCAAGTCATTTCAGTTCTCTGCGCTTCAATTACCTCATCTGAAAAATGGGGGTCGAGGCTGTAAGGCCCATGTGGGACAGGGACTGCGTCCAACCTGATTATCTTCTATCTACCTCAGCACTTAGCATAGTGCCTGGCACATAGTAAGCGCTTAACAAAGCCCATAAAAATAAACTGAAAATATAATACAGAAAACCCTTGTAATGGGAATGTCTTCAGAGGATTTTTATAGTAATTGTTTTTGACAGTTAATATTCAGTTAGAGAGGGACTGCCAACTTTTCTAAAGCTAAAAATAGGACTTCATCTGATTTCATTTTTATCGAGTACAACATTTTAGGTAGGTATTTTGGCAGCAGGCTTTTTACACTATCGGCTGATCTGGACTCTGGAACGGCTAGATAAATTTGGCTCCCAGGGAAGTTCACAAGATCAATCCACCAGCAAACCCCGACAGCTTAAGAGATTCAAGTTTCATCAGAAGTTCTTGATGCAGTAGCCCAAGAAATGTTGGCAGATGAAGACTGCTCTGCAGATACAGACACAAGTATCAATCCATCGTATCGACTGGGCGCTTACTGTGTGCGGCCGGAGACACACCGTGATTACAGATTGCTCGGCGGAGTCGGTACCGATCAGTGAAGAGTCAAGAAGTGTGAGGAAGACCAATTTTTTAAAATTTTATTTTAAATGCTATTTGTTAAGCATTTACTATGTACTAAGCGCTGGGATAGGTAGGAGCTAATTAGACTAGACAAAGTCCCTGTCCTACATGGGGCTCACGGTCTTAATCCCCATTTTACAGATGAGGTCACTGAGGACACTTGACCGCTGTGTCTTCTTGGGCAAGTCCCTTCACTTCTCTGGGCCTCAGAGACTTCATCTGTAAAATGAGGATTAAGACTGTGAGCCCTAAGTGGGACAGGGACTGTGTCCAATCTGATCACTTGAAACCACCCCAGTGTTTAGTACAGTGCCTGGCTCAGAAGGCGCGCTTAACAAATACCATAAAAAATGTTGAAAACATTTTCCAAGGTCACACAGCAGGCATGGGGCGGAGTTGGGATTAGAATTTAGATCCTTCTGACCGTCAGGCTTGTACTCTATCCATCAGACTACGCTGCTTCTCTGATTATGTGAAAGGCTGTCCAGGCATGCCTTGTACGACTCAAGATTCTCATCAGCAGCCCAGAACTGAATGATATTGCCAAATCTCGCTCGCTACTCAGGGGGACGAACGACAAGAAATCATAATCTTTTGTCTTTTGGAAGGCTGACAGCTAAAGCTTCAAGCATCGTGAGGAGCTGAGGTCTACGAAGCTGTGGTGGTTGTCCAACCTTCTCTATGGTTTGAGACTTAGATTTACAAAAAGAGGCACATCTGATTCTTCTTTTTTCTTTTTTATGCTGTATGATAAGTGCTTACCATATGCCAGGCACCGTACTAAACACGGGGATAGATTCAAGTTAGGTTGGACGTAGCCCGTGTCCCCTAAGGGGCTCACAGTCTTAATCGCCTTTTTACAGATGAGGTAACTGAAGCACAGAGAAGTTAAGTGACTTGTCCAAGGTCAAAGAGCGGACAAGTAGCGGAGCTGAAATTAGAACCCAATTCCTTCTGTCTTGCAAGTCCATGTTCTTTCCACTAATTACTTCAACAAACTTCATCAGTGATGTTGTTACATTGTACTCTCCCAAGTGCTCACTTCAGTGCTCTGCCCACGATAAGTGTTCGATAAATGCAATTGATTGATTGATCAGTGTCATCTGTGAGCCAAACTTAGTAGTAAATGGAAAGCGTAGGGTAAATAGAGGAATAGAATATTAGTAGTAATAGTATAGTATTAGAATAGAATAGTGTAGTAATAGAATCAGTTCAGCCAGGTTCCCTGTTCCACAAGGGACTCATTATATGTAAGCCCGTCACTGGGCGGGGATTGTCTCTTTCTGTTGCCGAATTCTACATTCCAAGCGCTTAGTACAGTGCTCTGCACATAGTAAGTGCTCAATAAGTACTATTGAATGAAGGAATAAGGGGAAACCCCATAGAACAAGAAGAATTACACATAATAAATTAGAATTTGTACTATCAGGAAACTGAAGATTAAATGGTCCAAATTAAGAACAGTAAAACAAGTAGTTAAAGGAGACTGTGAGAATCTTGAGGGACAGGGACTGCGTCCGTTCTGTTAATCTTAGTGCTTAGGGCTTAGTACAGTTCTTGGCTTCCCCAACCCCCGGTACTTATGCACACATTTCAACTTTTTTTGTTTATATTAGCACCTGTCTCCCTCTAGACTGTAAACTCATTGTGGGCAGGGCATGTGTCTACCATCTCTACTGTATTGTACTTTCCACAGTGCTCAGCACAAAGTAAGCACTCAATAAATACCACTGATTCATCGACTGCCTGGCATATAATGATAATTGTGGTATTTGTTCATTCATTCAGTCAAATTTATGGAGCGCTTACTATGGGCAAAGCACTGTACTAAGTGCTTGGGAGAGTACGATATAACAACAAACACATTCCTGCCCACAATGAATTTAAGTGCTTACCATGTGCTAGGCACTGTGCTACGTGCTGGGGTGGATACAAGCAAATTGGGTTGAATATAGTCCCTGGGCCTCGGTTCCCTCATCTGTAAAACGGGGATTGAGACTGTGAGTCCCACGTGGCACAGCGACTGTGCCCAGCCCTATTCACTTGCATTCACCCCAGCTCTCAGTACAGTGCCTGGCACATAGTAAGCGCTTAACAAGCATTACAATTATTAATATTATTATTATTATATCCTCCTAAGGTTCTTACTGACAAATGTGAGGATGGGGATTATCACAAGGTAGTATAAGCAGAGAAGTCAACACACACGCCTCTGGCTGTTTTCCAGAAAACCGGTAACTGTCAAGAACTGGAAAGAAGTTAGTGGTAAGGGAGTTTCATTTGTGAAGCCTTATTTATCATTCAAACACACACACACACACACACACATCATTCCTCTCAATTAAAGGCACCACATTGTTTATGACAATCAGAAATGGTGCTCTAACTCCCAGAAACCACCAGGATCAGAAAGTTATTTCATATATGCTACTCCAGTTCCCTCTGTCGGTGCGAGATTTGAAGGTGATGGGAAGTTGTTGTAGGGATTATACTAGTTGTTTTCTAAGTCTTACGGGCACAATAATCTTCCCTTCTTTCTGAAGGGAGAAACAGCATGATCTAGCGGAAAGAGCCCGGGCCTGGGAGTCAGGAGACCTGGGTTCTAATCCTGGCTCTGACAAATGCTTTCTGTGTGACTTTGGGCAAATCACTTGACTTCCCAAGACTCAATTCTCCAGTTCTGCCTCCTGCTTAGACTTTGAGCCCCATGCAGGACAGGGGCTGGGTCCAGCACAATCCACTTGTATCCACCTCAGTGCTTAGAACAGCATTCAACACATAGTAAAGGCTTAACAAATATCATACTCACCTCCCTCTATGTCCTCAATCTAGTGGACAGGAATCCGATGTGGGCAATTTTTTTCTTTGCTCTGGATGATGAGATTGTGTGAGGCAGGATGGGGCTTTGTGGGTGAGCAGGAATCTGAAGCCAGTCAGAGCAGTTTTTTATTTAATAGTATTCATTGTGCATTTACTATGTTCCAGGCCCTGGACTACTCTCTGGGGTAGATACAAGTTAAATTGGACCCAGACCTTTCCCACACAGGGCTCACAGGTCTTAACCCCAGTTTGACAGATGAGGTAACTGAGAAGTGAAGTGACTTGCCCAAGGTCACACAGCAGATGAGTGGCGGGGCCGGGATTAGAACCCAGGTCTTTCTGACTCTCAAGCCTGTGCTCTAGTCACTAGGCCATGCTGCTTCTCTGGGCCATGCTGCAGTTGAGAGAAGTGAGAGAGGGAAATGGAAATTTTCAACATGGCATGGATCAAAAGTAGAAATAATAAATGTAGACTGTAAGCTCATTACGGGCAGGGAACCTGTCTTCTGATTCTGTATTTTCCCCAGGGCTTGGTAGAACGCTCTCCACATAGTAAAGTCTCAATAGATACCACCGAATGATCGACTAGTTAGTATCACTGTGCGCTTAGAATAGTGCATTGCATTGATACGTTGCTATTCCTGTTAAAGACACATATACACCAATCTCTCTCCTAAGTAATTCACTAGGGCACATCGGTGGAGAACATTCATTTTAATTCTCATCCTTTTTCAATATGTCTTAAGAGGGATTCTACAATTTACTGCTTCATTCTACAACAACATTTTACAGCAGAATTAGGGCCATTAGAAACAGAAGCAAACAGGGAATCATCCAGAATGAGTCTTGTATTGTACTTTCCCAAGAGCTTAGTACAGAACTCTGCACACAAAAAGCGCTCAATAAATTCCACTCTTTGACTGATAGGGTGTATCAACAGGAATATGACATTCAAGAGATAATGATTATAATGATAACCGTGGCTCTTAGTTTGTCAGGCACCGTACAAGCAAATTGGACTGGACACAGTTCCTGTCCAATATGAGGGCGCACGGTCTTAATCCCCATTTTACAGATGAAGTAAAAGGATGAGGCTCAGAGAAGTGAAATGACTTGCCCAGAGTCATTCGGCAGACAAATGGCAGAGCTGGCATTTGAACCCAGGTCCTGATTCCCGGGCCCATCCTCTATCCACCAGGCCATGCTCCTTATTCAATTAGAGCTTCACTATTTAAGAGCAGGAGAGGAGAGAAACTGAAGAGGATGAGAAGAGCAACAGAAAAGATGGATGAAATGGAAAATCAGTCCTTGAGGCTCAGCTGAAAGGATTTGACGTTGTTTAACCCGGAGAGGAGAAGGTGAAGGGTTTTACGAACGCTCAGTCAGAAGAAGAGGGAGCAGAGATTTCAGTTGGACACAAAAACGATTTTCCAGACAATCGATGATATTTGGTGAGCTCTTCCTGTGTGCAAAGCACTGTACTAAGTGCTTGGGAGAGTACAATACACAGAGTCGGTAGACTATCGAGGTGATAAAATGACATCCTCTCCTTCCCGAGAGAGCTTCACGGAAGAAACAACCATCAGTAATGAATGATTTAGTTTACTACCTGCTTGGAGACAGGGGGCTGGACCAAATGACCTCTCTAAGTCCGTTCCAGTTTCTGTCACTCCCAGCACCATAGGAAGTGAATTTATGTACAATCGCAAGCTTATTAAATCGGTTCAAGCACTTAGCACGGTGTTTTACACACAGTAAGCGCTCAGTAAATAGGATTGAAAGAATACGGGGTTTCTCTCTTTTTCCCTCACCCGACTGCTTAAGAAACAGCTCATCGTGGGCAGGGAACGTGTCTACCAACTCTGTTATATTGTACTCTCCCAAGCGCTTAGTACAGCGTTCAGTAGATACCACTGGCGATGGTGATAATCATGATGATCCCCTGAATGAAGCATGGCTTCTATCTGCCTATAACCTCCAAAAGGAATGCACTCAAGAATAAGAATAATAATTTTAGTTCTTGTTACGCGCTTACTATTCCGCCGCTTGTCAGCTGTGTGACTGTGGGCAAGTCACTTCACTTCTCTGGGCCTCACTGACCTCATCTGTAAAATGGGGATTAAGACTGTGAGCCTCATGTGGGACAAGCTGATTACCCTGGATCTACCCCAGCGCTTAGAACAGTGCTCTGTACATAGTAAGCGCTTAACAGATACCAACGTTATTATTATGATTATGGGCCCAGCACTGTTTCCATGCTGAGGTAGATTCAAGTTAATCAGGTTAGACCCAGTCCCTATTTTCATTTAATAGTATTTATTGAGCGTTTGCTATGTGTAGAGCACTGTACTAAGCGCTTGGAATGTACTATTCGGCAACAGATGGAGACGATCCCTGCCTAATCTAATCGGGGGAGACGGACGGACAAAAACAATAGCAATAAATATCCCACGTGGGGCTCACGCTCTTAATCCCCATTTTACAGATGAGGTAACTGAGGCCCAGAGAAATGAACTGACTTGCCCAAGGTCACCCAGCAGACACGTGGCTGAGCTGGGATTAGAACTCAGGTCCTTCTGACTCCCAGGCCTGGGCTTTATCTACTAAGTGCTTAGCACAGTGCTTGGCAAACAGCAGGCGCTCAATAAATGGGATTGAATGAATGAAGGAGCCATCTGAAGGAAGCTTCTACACTGCAGTCTGATCAGCCACAACTTAGAGCTGCTCTCTGCTGCAGATAGGCGTGATAAGCAGCTCGGCATGGAGGTCCAATTTCCTGTTTCGCCTCGGATTTGAAAAGAGGTGGTCTGAGAAATGAAAGGTAAAGCAGAACCACCAGAAGGGCAAGAAAAATACAAACCTGGAAACACACACACACACACGAACACACAGACATACACACACAGAGCCAGCAAAACAGAGGCACATGAAAGCAGAAAAACAGATAGAGAAGCAAAGAGATCTAGTCACAGATAAGTGTAGATACCATCCATTTGAAGCGGTGCCTACAACACCTGTTAGAAAACTACTGTTTTTATTATGAAAAATATAAGATCCTGAGAACCCAACTATTTAATTCCCCCGGACTCAATAACTCACGGGACGAGAGCACGGGTTGGAGTCTCAAGAGCCTTTCAGTATCGTAGTCCTGTCTGCTGGGGGAAATGGTACGTCGCTAGGCCTCATTTTCTCACCTGTAAAATGGGGATGCAATGCCTGGCTCACCCTACTGCACGGGTCGGAAGGGGAGGAAGGTTTCCCGAAGGAGGTAGGCTCTCAGAAATGGGGAGTGCTCGTATTAAATACTAGTAATCAGCTAGTATTTGATAAGAATTAGTATTTAAGAATAGTAATCAGTAATACTAATTAGCACTAGTTTACTAAATACAGTTAGTATTTTAGTAATAGAGAAGGAGCATGTTCTAGCGGAAAGGACAAGGGCCTGGGAGTCAGGTCTGGTTTCTAATCCCAGCTCTGCCGCTTGTCGGCTGTGTGACCTTGGGCAAGTCATTTCATTTTTCTGTGCCTCAGTTCCCTCATCTGCAAAATGGGGAGTAAGCACTTAAAAAATACCATTCAAAAAAATAAATGAAAAATAGAAAAAAACTGGGCGGGCGTCGGTCTTTCTGCTGTAGAAGCACCGTGAGGTGGAACTACAAATCTTAGAACCGCCCAAGTCTGAGGCCTCGGCAGGTTTTTCCACCTAATTCTGTTTCACTGCTAGGGAGGAGTGATACATGAGCGATGAATTGTGTATAAACCCTGATAAATCAGAAATGTGCCTTCAAGAGGCTTTGAAGGTGGGAGAGCGATCGTCCGTCAGATACGAAGAGGGAGGCCGTTCCAGGCCAGAACAAAAGATTAATCAGTGACATTTCTTGAGCACTTAGTTTGTGCAGAGCACTGTGCTAAGCTCTTGGGACACGACGGACGATACCGTTGGTAGAACCGATCCCTGCCCTCAAGGAGCTTACGGTCCAACTGGGGCGAACAGACGGGAGTGATTTACAAGTCGTAGGAGGAGGAAAAACAAATATATAATCAGAATTGGCACAAATAAATCAGGATGAACTAGCTGAATTAATAAAGGAACCTGAAAATACAGACACAGATATACATAGGTTCAATAAATGCTGAGGATGGGAAGAGCCTACAGAGGGATGGAAAAGTAGCCGATGGGTGGCTAGGGTTTTTTTGAGCGCTTACTATGCGCAGAGCACCGTACTAAGCGCTTGGGAGAGAACAATTCAACAGAATTAGCAGATACGTTCCCTGCTCGCGAGGAGCTTATGGTCTAGACGCAGTGCAAACAGAGGAAACCAAGCCCTGAAGGAAGTAAACTTTCTCAATCACCTTGCCCATTCCTACCTCGCTTTGCTACTCTCCTAGTACCACCCAGCCCACACACATTTTGCTCCTCTAATGCTAAGCTTCTCTCGGAGCCTCCGTCGTGTCTATCTCGCCGCCAAACTCTCGTCCGCGTCCCGCCTCCGGCCTGGAACGCCCTCCCTCCTCAAATCCAACAGACGATGACTCTCTTCCCCTTTTAAAGCCTTATCGAAGGCACGTCTCCTCCAAGAGGCCTTCCCCGACTAACCCCCCACCTCTTCTCCCATTCCCTTCTGTGTCACCCTGACTCGCTCCCTTCATTCATCACCTCTTCCAGCCCCACAGCACTTGAGTCCTTCTCCGTAATTAATTTATTTCTATTAATGTCTGTCTCCCCCACCAGACTATAAGCTCGTTGTGGGCAGGGAATGGGTCTGTTATATTGTCATGTTGTACTCTCCCAAACGCTTAGTACAGCACTCTGCACACAGTAAGCGCTCAGTAAATACGACTGATTGACTCTCTGTTCCAAAACGCTTCCGTGCCCAACAGCCCTTGTGATGGGACTCGCAAAGAGAAACTCATTCATCCATTCAATCGTATTTATTGAACGCGTATTGTGTGCAGAGCGCTGTGGGAAGCGCTTGGAAAGTACATTTCAGCGACAAATAGAGACGAGCATTCATTCATTCAATCGTATTTATTGAGCGCCTACTATGTGCAGAGCTCTCTACTAAGCCCTTGGAATGTACAGTTCGGCAACAGATAGAGACGATCCCTGCCTAACAACGGGCTCACGAGCAAGGCCGCCTCCTTCCTCAAGCATCCGGCCCTTCCTTCCCATCGGCCAACCTAACACCTAAAACCCATCCCTCGCGGACTAAGCCAACGGCTTCTCGCCCTTTCGGCTCGGCTACCGCGGGCTCGGAAATCGGGACCTGCCGGTTTCAGCTTTCCGAGAGACCGCTGGCATTCGGCCGCCTCCAGCTGCTGCGCACGTGAAAGAATCGTGTCCCCCTTGAAGCTCGAGGACCTCTCGCCGATCGTACGCACAGGCAACAAGCGATTTCTGTTATTCCTGGGTTGAAAGTGCCGAAACTTCTTTGCTTCTTTTTTTTCGTTTCGTTTTTGGCACAGGATTTAATTCGCTTCTCCGGGCTCTCCGGTTACAGTATTGACACAAAACAAACCGTTAGGGGGTGGATCTGGGAAGAGGGCTTTTATTTTATTTAATATAGATTTTTTTTCTCACAAGGAGACATATAAACCTGAGCTGTGGCTCCGGTGAACGGGAATTACTCTAATGAACTGTCAAGCAAATACTGGCCCATCTACAATTTGGCAGTGGCTGCAGGCCTAGTTACCCGAGGCTGAAGCAATATGACACTGGGAGCTTTTCTTTTTTTTTATTAGCTGAGTAATGGACTGCTGAGTGAAGAGCACTGAATAATTACTCTGTAGATAAGTGTGTGTGTGTGCATATATATGCAAGTACACGTCCTCCCTCAATCGGTCGTATATACCGAGCGCTTAATGTGCACAGAGCGCCGTACGGAGCATTTGGGAGAGTACGGGACAACGATATAACGGACACGTTCCCTGCCCAGAGTGGGCTTACGTTCTAGGGGAGGAGACAGACATTAACAGAAATAAATAAATGACGCTGGACCCACGTGCCGGGGGCCTGGGAGGGGGGATGAATAAAGGGGGCGAGTCAGGGTGACGCAGAAGGGAGCGGGAGAAAAGGAAGTGAGGGATTAGTCAGGGAGGGCCTCTCGGAGGAGATGTGCCTTCGCTAAGGCTGTAAAACTGAGGAGAGTAAGGAACCTGATCGCGTCTGCAGGCAAATCTGCCCCGGGATCTAACCAGCGTCCCCTCTAGACTTCAAGCCTCTACTTGGGATGACCAGGGGTTGAAAAAGAAATCGAAAGAGCTGCAGCAGAAGGATGCTGACCACTCAGAAGCGGCCAAAAGACAGATCTCCTCATCTTTACCCCCTTCCTTCCTACAAGAGAAGCGGGGCAGAAGGATCACTTGTCTTTACTGAGCGCTTACTGTGTGCAGAGCACTGTACTAAGCACTTGGGAGAGGACGATATAGCAATAATCAGGCACATTCCCTGCCCACGATGAGCTTACGGTTTAGAGGGCCTACTGTGTGCAGAGCACCGCTTTAAACACTTGGAAGAGTCCAGTACGACAGAGTCGGTAGACACGTTCCCTGCCCACGACGAGCGGACAGTCTAGAGCACTTACTGGGTGCGGAACACTGTATTAAACGCTTGGGGGGGTCCAGTACAGCAGAGTTGGTAGACACTCTGGAGTGCACCTGGAGTGGGAAGCAGCGTGGCTCAGTGGAAAAGTGCCCGGGCTTGGGAGTCAGAGGTCATGGGTTCGAACCCCGGCTCTACCACTTGTCAGCTGTGTGACTTTGGGCAAGTCACTTCACTTCTCGGTGCCTCAGTTCCCTCATCTGTAAAATGGGGATGAAGACTGGGAGCCCCACGTGGGACAACCCGATTCCCCTGTGTCTACCCCAGCGCTTAGAACAGTGCTCGGCACATAGTAAGCGCTTAACAAATACCAACATTATTATTATTATTATTATTATCTTCATTCACAGCAGGACCCAGTGGATGGCAGAGGGAAGAGATTCTTCTACTCTGCCTTTCAAGCCAAACTAAACCATCCGGTTACTGACTGGAGGAAGGAAGGACGTCCGGAACTTCCTCCAGATTGTAAGCTCCCTGTAGGCGGAGAAGGTGTCGAAGCAGCGTGGCTCAGTGGGAAGATCCCGGGTTTGGGAGTCAGAGGCCATGGGTTCGGATCCCGGCTCTGCCACCTGTCAGCTGTGTGACTGTGGGCAAGTCATTTAAGTTCTCTGTGCCTCAGTCACCTCATCTGTAAAATGGGGATGAAGACTGGGAGCCTCACGTGGGACAATCTGATCACCCTGTATCTCTCCCAATGCAGCGTGGCTCAGTGGAAAGAGCACGGGCTTTGGAGTCAGGGCTCATGAGTTCGAATCCCAGCTCTGCCACTTGTCGGCTGTGTGACTGCGGGCAGGTCACTTCACTTCTCTGTGCCTCAGTTCCCTCATCTGTAAAAGGGGGATTAAGACTGTGAGCCCCACGTGGGACAACCTGATTCCCCTATGTCTACCCCAGCGCTTAGAACAGTGCTCGGCACACAGTAAGCGCTTAACAAATACCAACATTATTATTACCAACTCGGCTTTCTCTTTATCCTAATGGCATCTGTAAAGCGTTTACTACGTGCCGGGTGCCGTACTGAGCATCGGAGTAGATACGATCTGCTCAATCAGCTCGCCCCATCCTACCTCCCCTCGCTGATCTCCTACTCCAGGCCGGCCCACGCACCCCGCTCCCCTAGCGCCAGCTTAGTCGCCGTGTCCCGATCTCGTCCGTCTCGCTGATGATCCCTTTCCCACGCCCTCCCCCCGACCCGGAGCTCCCTCCCTCTCCGTAGAAGCCGGACCACCACTCTGTCCACCTTGAAAGAATCACTAAGGTCACCTTTCCTCCAAGAGGCCTTCCCGGATTAAGCCCTCGTTTCCCCAGCTCATTCTCCCTTCTGCATCACCTTCGCACTTCGATCTGTGACCTTTGGGCATTTGATATTCTGCACCCCCGATCCCACGGCGCATAGGTACGTTTCTTTAAATCATAAATTATTTACTCATGTTGTCCGTCTCCCCTTCTAGACTGTAAGCACGTTACGGGCAGAGAACATGACTGCTAATTCCGTTGCACTGTCCTCTCCCAAGCGCTTAGTACAGTGCTCTGCACTGAGTAAGCCCTCGATAAACACCCTTGATTGATTGATTGCTTCCCTAATTCCCCCGATTAGACCGTAAGCCCGTCAAAGCGCAGGGACCGTCTCTATCTGTTACCGATTTGTACATTCCAAGCGCTTAGGACAGTGCCCTGCACATAGTAAGCGCTCAATAAATACTCTTGAACGAACGAATGATTGATATAAACGAATCAGGTTGGACGGGGCCCATGTCCTACGTAGGACTCACGGTCCTAATCCCTGTTTTACAGATGAAGTAACTGAGGCACAGAGAAGTGAAGTGCCTCGTTCAAGGTCACCCAGCAGACAAGTGGCGGAGGCAGGATTAGACCCAGGTCCTTCCGACCACTATGCTTCTCTGCTATTTCTGTGTACACACTTTCTGGGTGCAGCGCTATGTGCTAAGAGTTTAGGAGAATACGGAAGAGGACTGTGAGCCTTACGTGGGGCAACCTGATTACCTTAGCACTTAGAACAGTGTCTGGCACATAGTAAGCGCTTAACACATACCAACATTATTATGACGGTGCAATAGAATCGGGGGACCAAATCCCTACCCTCGAGGGTCTTACGGTGCAGGGTTAGCGGGAACAGCAGATGACACCCTGAAATTTCTCTTTCTTCTCCCCCAGGGGAGACCAGCACCCTTTCTTTGGGACTGTCCAAAGATCACTCTCCTTAGCAACGGGTGGGAAGAGGGGGAGAGCGTTGGACTAAATATACAAATGCCCCTTATATCACTGTGTCATATTCTCCCAAGAGCTTAGAACAGCGCTCAGGAGAGTACAATCCAACAAAATTAGCGGACACGTTCCCCGCCCATAACGAACTTACAGTCTAGAGGGGGAGATAGGAAGCACTCGATAAATACGATTGGACGATTGATGCATTTACCCTCCATCAGGATTTTCCGACTAAGGGAAAGACGGGGTGGTCGACCGTCGGTCTTTGTGCACACACGTGGAGGATGTTGCAAGGGAGAAGCAGCGTGGCCTACTGGCTAGAACATGGGCCTGAGAGTCAGTGGGACCTGGGTTCTAATCCCGACTCTGCCGCTCGTCTGCTGTGTGCCCTTGGGAAAGTCACTTCACTTCGCGGTGCCTCAGTTCCCTCATCTATAGAATGGTGATTAAGACTCAGAGCCCCATGTGGGACTGGGACTGGATCTAACCTGATTAGCTTGTGTCTGCCCCAGCGTTTAGTCCAGAGCCCGGCACACAGTGGCTCAGTGGAAAGAGCCCGGGCTTGGGAGTCGGAGGTCGTGGGTTCGATTTCCAGCTCTGCCACTCGTCAGCTGTGTGACTGTGGGCAAGTCACCTCACTTCTCTGGGCCTCAGTTACCTCATCTGTAAAAAATGGGGATTAAGACTGTGAGTCTCTTGTGGGACAACCTGATGACCCTGTATCTCCCCCAGCGCTGAGAACAGTGCTCCGCACAGAGTAAGCGCTTAACAAATACCAACATTATTAAATACCATAGAAAAAGTCCTTCCATAAAGTGTCCCACAGAAGCCAGTCTGGAGAGGAAACTGTCGGGAAAGGAATCAGCCGAGGTGCGTCTCCCCCAAATCGGACCATCGCAAGAAATAAACGCTAGTGGAAAGCGCGAGCCCTCGGCCGAGGAAAAAAACGGAGCACGACTTGCGAGGGGAAGCTCGTATTGGTGGTTGGAAAGGGGATGAACGTGACGCTCTCGTCAACCTATTGTTTTTCTCCCGGAGGGTGAAACCGTGGGCCGGGTGCCAACGCCTACATTAGGTGAAGAAATGTAATCTGTTTATAGTGAGCTCGCAGAACGTGGCTCCCCGCTATACTCCGTCCACAGAGCAAAGCGCAGTTCGGTGACAGTTACGGTGACGGTGTACTGGCCAACCGGGTCTGGCTACGTTGCAGGAGGAAACGTAAGAATAATAATTGCGGTATTTATTCAGGCCTTACTACGTGCCAGCCACTGTAATAATAATAATGACAACTGTGGTATGTATTAAGCGCTTACTTACTTAAAGGCACTGTAATGATAATAAATGATAATTGTAGCATTCATTAAGTGCTTACTATGTGCCAGGCACTGAAATGATAATAATAATCATAATTGTGGTATTTATTAAGCTCTTACTATGCGCCAGGCACTGTACAAGCAAATGGATTTGGACACAGTCTCTGTCCCACGTGGGGCTCACGGTCTTAATCTCCATTTTACAGATGAGGTAACTGAGGCCCAGAGAAGGGAAGTGACCCGCCCGAGGCCACAGAGCAAGACGAATGGCGGAGCCGGGATTAGCCTCCCGGCCCGTGCTCTACCCACTAGGCCATGCTGCTTCTCAAGGCTAATGCTCCTTCTCACTACTGAGTCTAAAAGTAACGCTTGCCTAAACTAACACTTCAGGATTGTGATCCTTGCCCACCAGACACAGTGTTTTTCACCCAGTTTTTATCCCAACTTTTGCTTTGATTCTACAAGCCCCCTAAATGTGTCATATCTTAGTTTCGCTCCACTTGTTTTGACGAGAGTGAGAACTCAGTATCAGTTTGCCCAGATGTAAAACAGTGAACAGTGATGATGATGATGATGATGATGTTGGTATCTGTTAAGCGCTTACTATGTGCCGAGCACTGTTCTAAGCGCTGGGGTAGACACGGGGTAATCAGATTGTCCCACACGAGGCTCACACTCTTCATCCCCATTTTACAGATGAGGGAACTGAGGCCCAGAGAAGTTAAGTGACTTTCCCAAGGTCACAGAGCGGACGGTGCTGGGTGTGAGAAATAACGCAGACAAACTGCAGTATCCAAGATACGTTAATAATAATAATGATGATGGTAAGCGCTTACTACATGCCAGGCACTGTTCTAAGCACTGGGGTAGATACAAGGTAATCAGGTTGTCCCACGTGGGGCTCGCAGTCTTAATCCCCATTTTCCAGATGAGGTAACTGAGGCACTGAGAAGTTAAGTGACTTTCCCAAGGTCACACGGCGGACAGGGGGCGGAGCCGGGATTAGAACCCATGAAAAACCATAAGAAAACCATCACATTCATTTAATGTCACAAGATAACAACTTCGTTTAGAGAGAAGCAGCGTGGCCTAGAGGGAAGAGCAGCGGCCTGCAAGTCAGAGGATTTGGCTTCTAATCCGGGCTCTGCCACGTGCTTGCTGTCACTCGCCTTCTCTGAGGAAGAGCCCGAGCCCGGGAGTCGGAGGATTCATTCATTCAATAGTATTTATTGAGCGTTTACTATGTGCAGAGCACTGTACTAAGCGCTTGGAATGGACAAATCGGCAACACATACAGTCCCTGCCCACTGACGGGTTTAAAGTCTAATCAGGGGAGACAGACAAAAAACAATAGCGATAAATAGAATCAAGGGGATGAACATCTCCTTAGAACAATAGCAATAAATAGAATCAAGGCGATGTACATCTCATTAACAAAATAAATAGGGTAATGAAAGCATATACACTTGAGCGAACGAGCACAGGGCTGAGGGGAAGGGAGACGGGGAGGAGCAGAGGGTGTGGGTTCTAATCCCCGCTCTGCCACATGTCTGCTATGTGACCCTGGACAAGTCACCTCACTTCTCTGGACCTCGATTACCTCATCTGGAAAATGGGGATTAAGACCGCGAGCCCCACACGAGACAGGGACTGCGTTTACCTCGTACCTACCCCGGCACTTAGACTAGTGCTTGGCATGTAGTAAGTGCTTAACAGATACCATTATTATTATTATTATCATTATTCCCTCATCTGTAAAGCAGGGATTCATTACCAATTCTCCCTCCTACTTAGACCGTGAGCCCCATGGAGGACAGGGATCGTGTCTGACCTGATTATTTTCCACCTCCCCCGGCGCTTAGACGCAATGCGGCCGAGTGGATAGAGCAAGGGCCTGGGAGTCAGAAGGACCCTGGTTCTGATCCTGGCTTTGCCACTTATCAGCTGTGTGACCTTGGGCAAATCACTGCACTTCCCTGGGCCTCGGTTCCCTCGTCTGTAAAATGTGGCTTAAGGTTGCGAGCCCTATGTGGAGCAGTGACTGTGTCCCACCTGATTTGCTAATATCCACCCTAGTGCTTAGGAGCAGAGAAGTAGTAGAGAAGCGGCGTGGCTCAGCGGAAAGAGCCCGGGCTTGGGAGTCAGAGGTCATGGGTTCGAATGCCGACTCTGCCCCTGGTCAGCTGGGTGACTGTGGGCAAGTCACTTCACTTCTCTGGGCCTCAGTTCCCTCATCTGGAAAATGGGGGTGAAGACTGTGAGCCTCACGTGGGACGACCTGATTCCCCTGTATCTCCCCCAGCGCTTACAACAGTGCTCTGCACATAGTAAGCGCTTAACAAATACCAACACTATTATTATTAGCTCAGTGCCAGGCACATAGTAAGCGCTTAACAAATACCACAATCATTCTTGACACATAGTAAGCGCTTAATAAATACCTCTACTTTTAAATACAACCTGCATTAGAATGTACTAATAAAAATACTCATTCATAATGATGGTATCTGTAAAGCGCTTACTACGTGCCAAGAACTGTACTAAGCACTGGGGTGGATACAAGCAAATCAAATTGGATACAGTCCCTGTCCCCCGTGGGGCTCACAGTCTCAATCCTCATTTTCCAGACGAGGTAATCGAGGTCCAGAGAAGTGAAGTGATTTGCCCAAGGTCACACAGCAGACAAGTGGCAGAGCTGGGATTAGAACCCAGGTCCTTCCGACTTCCAAGCCCGGGATCTATTTCACTAGGCCATGCTGCTTCCAAATAATCAAAATGGTATTTTTTAAGTACTGGGATGGGTTCAAGCAAAGGGCCCGGACCCTGTTCCCTGGAAGGGCTCACAGACTCAAGCCCCATTTTATAGATGAGGTAACTGAGGCACAGAGAAGTGAAGTGAATTACCCAAGGTCACATCGCAGACAAGTGGCGGAGCTAGGATTAGAACCCAGGACCTCTGACTTCCGGGCCCGTGCTCGTTCCCCTGGGCCACACTGCTTCCCGTACGCATCGAAATTCTGGACAAGCCAAATCTGATGGCAGATGGAAACTCAGAAAAAGCGAATCGGTGTAGAACGCGTTGATTAGGTCAAACCGAGTTCTCGCTCTTATCGACGACAAAACAACTTTATCTAATAACACCTAACACTTCGTGTGCTCGCTTAATTTTTATCTGCCGGCCCGTCATCTCCACTCGGCTGGCTTCATTCCCCCGTTTCGGGTTGTTCGCGCTGGCTGTTCCTTATCGTGACCGATCTCACTTGGCCAGGAGAAAGGCGAAGAACTCTTCTCGGTTCCTTTTCAGATTTAGAAACAAAATAAAGCTCCCGCTCCCTTTTGAATCTAGCCTGGATAGATCAGAATCTCCAGGCCCAATTCAGCCAAGTGGAATCACACACCCTCCTGTATCTAGATCTCTAGCGATTCTGTTCGTTTATTATTTTTACGGAGCGGGATTCTGCCTCGTCCCTGGAAGGAGATGGTACCCGAGAAGCCCAGCTGTGATTTTTAAACGAGTGCCCATTACCCTGACCTGAAACCCATCTTAAGAGACTGCCGATGGGGAGTCCTTTTAAAACCTCGAGACCCGATCGGCGTTCGATAAACCTAAGCAGCCTATCATTAGGCACATAGTAAGCGCTTGACAAATACCATAATTATTATTATTGTCTGTTCTGTGAATATTACATTTAGCCCAAAAGCCTACAAAAGAAAAGCTCCCACGATTGTGTTCCTGGTTAGGGTTCTAAACTCCGTGTTTCCATGTAACACGGCAGGTAGGTTCGATACGTTTTGTTGTTTTTTCTCTGCAGTATCGTAATGATATTATGGAATTAGGTGAGCCAACCTCAAGACAGAAAGCATTTCACTCTAATTTCTTCTGGTTTCATAACTTGGCTTCTTAAGACTAAAGAGTGGTTGAGATTGTGGGCCCAAGCTATCTCTTTCCATTTTGGTTTCATAACCGACCGTCTGGTTTCAATCATGTCAGATCGAGAAGTCCTAGAGAGCTTTATTAGAACAGCTTTTCTATAACACTTTCCACATTTTTTTTAAATGGTATTTTTAAAGAAGCACTTACTGTGTGCCAGACACTGTACTAAGCACTAGACTAGATACAGGATAAATCCTCATCCCAAATTGGGCTCAGAGTTTTAATCCCCATTTTAGTATTATTACTGTCAATAATAATCATCATTATGGTACTTGTTAAGCACTTACTATGTGCCAAGCACCGGTCTAAGCCCTGGGGTGGATCCAAGCAAATCGGGTTGGGCACAGTCCCTGTTCCACGTGGGGCTCATAGTCTCAATCCCCATTTTCCAGATGAGGTACTGAGGCCCAGAGAAGTGAAGTGACTTGGCAAGGTCACACAGCAGACGTCCGGCAGAGCCGGGATTAGAACTCATGTCCTCCTGACTCCCGGGTCCATGCTCTATCCACTAAGCCAAACTGCTTGAGGTAATAATAATAGTAATAATTGTGGTATTTGTTAAGCGCTTACTATGTGCCATGCACTCTACTAAGCACCGGGGTGGATACAGGGTAATCGGGTTGGACGCAGTCCCTGTCCCACGTGGGGCTCATAGTCTCGATCCCCATTTTACAGATGAGGGAACCGAGGCCCAGAGAAGGGAAGCCACTTGCCCAAGGTCACACAGCAGGCCAGTGGCAGAGCTGGGATGAGAACCCAGGTCCTCGGACTCCCAGACCTGTGCTCTCTCCACTAGACCAGTGCAACTTTACTGTAAGCCCGTCAAAGGGCAGGGACCGTCTCTATCTGTTGCCGACTTGTCCATCCCAAGCGCTTAGTACAGTGCTCAGCACATAGTAAGCGCTCAATAAATACTATTGAATGAATGAATGAATGAACTTTCAAGAAGCCCTGCCCTCAAGGAGCTCACAACCCTGTGAGAGAGAGAGGGATTCTCGGATACTTCACCGACTGTAGGAAGGAGAAAAGTGGATATGGTTACGCTTAGGTAACAGCGTACGTACCGTAGGCATTAGAGGTGACTGTGAATTTGACAGGACAATAAGGGACGGGCTTTGTTTTCCCGAACGGAGGAGACTTGGTCTCTCATTTTCGGCTACGCGCGGTACGAGTAATAATTATGGCATCTGTTCAGCGCTTTACTATGTGCCAGGCACCGTACTGAATTCTGGGGATGGAAACAAGCAAATCGGGTTGGACCCAGTACCTTTCCCACATGGGGCTCACAGTCCTAATCCCCATTTTACCGAGGAGGTCCAGAGAAGTGAAGGGACTTGCCCCAGGTCACACAGGAGGGAAGTGGCGGAGGACGGATGAGCCAACTTCTCCATCGCCGTTGTCTTCTTTGAGTAGAAAGGTTAAATATATATTTATATTTGACCCTCTCTAGACTGCAAGCTCATTATGGGCAAGGATTGTGTCTGCCGACTCCTTTATATTGTACTTTCCTAACTGCTTATTCATTCATTCGGTCGTACTTTTTGAGCGCTGACGTTGTGCAGAACACTGCATCGAGCACTTGGAAAGTACCATTCAGCAACAAATAGAGGCAATCCCTGCCCAACAGTGGGCTCACGGTCTAGAAGCGGGGAGACAGATATCAAAACAAGTAGACAGGCATCAATAGCATCAATTTGAATAAAGACAATTATAGATATATGCACATCATTAATGAAATAAATAGAATAATAAATATATACATACACAGTGCTGTGGGGTGGGGGGTGGGGGGTAGGGAGCGGGTCGGGGTGATGGGAAGGGGAGGAGGGGCAGAGGGAAAGGGGGGCTCAGGCTGGGAAGGCCTCCCGGAGGAGGTGAGCTTTCAAAAGTAGGGCTTTGAAGAGGGGAAGAGAGCTAGTTTGGTGGATGCGAGCGGGGAGGGCATTCCAGGCCAGAGGTAGGACGTGGGCCAGGCGCGGACGGCGGGACAGGCGAGAACGAGGCCCACTGAGGAGGTTAGCGGCGGAGGAGCGGAATGTACGGGCCGGGCTGGAGAAGGAGAGGAAGGAGGTGAGGCAGGAGGGGACAAGGTGACGTTGACCTTAGTACAGTGCTCAGTGCACAGTAAACACTCAAATATAATTGAGTCACACACATACACACCTCAGACACCCAAAACACACACACACACACCTCACAACCCTCTCTCTAAAATTTCCTCCCCTTGAGAAAGAAGTCCCTCGCGTTCACATTCAGCCTCCAGATCCATTTCTCCAAAACTATTCCGAGGAGGCGGGTACCTCCGGAAAGAGGATGCTCAGTGGGGAAAGCCGAAACGTTGAAAGCGTGTCCACATACCTTCACGTCCACACATTTCAGCCACGCCCCCGTTGCCGGCGAGGAACTGGATGGAGGATTCGGGGTCCAAACAAGTCTTATTCATCCCCGGAGGGAAACTCCAGCCCGGTGACAGACTCTGTAGCGGGTCCTGAACAGGATGCGGTAGCCAATTTCAGCCAATGTTTTTTTAAATATGTTCTTTTTAAATAGTCTTAATAGCACTGTTCTAAGTGCTGGGGTGGATACAAGCTAATCAGGTGGGACACAGTTCCGGTCCCAGGGAGGACTCACTAGTCTCCATCCCCATTTTACAGATGAGGCAACTGAGGCCCAGAGAAGTGAAGTGACTTGCTCAAGGTCACCCGGCAGATGAGTGGCGGAGCCGGGATTAGAACCCATGACCTTCTGACTCCCAGGCCCGGGCTCTACCGTAGGGGGCCGGATTTAGAGGAAATAAGCTACACGGGGCAAGTTGCATTGTGGGTATGATATTTTTGAAAATTTGGGCATTCGTAAGGTCTGTTACAACTCTCCCTCTCAGGGTGGCAACCTGGAGAGTTCCCAGTCCTCTACCAGTCTCGACTACGGGTGGGAGAGTCAAGCAGAGGCCTGTCCATTCCATTCCCAGCTTGGCCAGTGGCTAGCGGTGGAACGCCATCTGCTACGAGTCAAAACTCACCTGGGCCGGGCAGCAGCGGCACGGGAGAGGGTCGAGGGTGGAGACTCGGATTTACTGCGCGGAAGGAGGCGGTGGCAAAACAGCTTCCATAATTTGGCCAAGAAAACTCTACGGATCCACTACCGGAACGATGGCAGACGGAGGTGGGGCGTTCTGGGAGAGATGCGTCTCCGGGGTCACTACGGGTCGGAGACGACTCGATGGCATAAGGCAAGACAAATGTCTGTTATCCCTTGTTTAATATCCGTCTTCCCCTGGAGACCGTAAGCTCCTTGCGGACAGGGATCTCGTCTTCCTACTCTACTGTACTATCCTTTCCTGAAAGCTTAGTACAGTGCTCTGCACACACTGAGGCTCAGTAAATACCACTGATCGATTCATTATGGGAAGGAGGTTGCAAAAGTGCTGAGCGAAGAGAAATCGTTAACTGAACGGGGGGGGGGGTGGGGGGAGAAACATGGAAGGCAACCCAACGGGGAGAAATCAATCAATCGATCAATCTATCGGTGGAATGTATTCACGTGTTTAGTATGAGCAGGGCACTGTACTAAGCACTCGGGAGAGTCCTCTTTTCTTTTCCTTCCACTCCCTTCTGCGTCGCCCTGACTCGCTCCCTTTATTCATCTCCCCTTCCCAACCCCACGGCATTTATGTCCATATCTGTCATTTATATATTTATGTTGATGTCCGTCTCCCCGTCTAGACTGTAGGCTTGTTGTGGGTAGAGAAGGCGTCTGTTACCCTGTTCTCTCCCAAGCGCTTAGTACAGTGCTCTGAACACAGTGAGCGCTCGATAAATATGATTGTCTATGAAATAACAGAATTAGAGGACACGTTCCCTGCCCATAATGAGCCTGCGAGCCCGTCAACGGGAAGGGATTGTCTCTATCTGTTGCCGGAATGTACATTCCAAGGGCTTAGTACAGTGCTCTGCACATAGTAAGCGCTCAATAAATGCTATTGAATGAATAGAAATGCGAAAAACAGCTTGCTTGGGTCGTCGTGAAGGGAAATATGCCATCCCCTCAGAAATCTCCTCACAGAAGCCCGCATCGCCAGTCGAGCTCGGCACAGGTTCGAAGCTTCTTTGAAAAAGCTCGGTCACTCCTTCAATCAACCAATAATTCATGCATTCAGTCATATTTATTAGGCGCTTACTGTGTGCAGAGCACTGTACTTAGTGCTTGGGAAAGGACAATACAACAAGAAAGAGCACTAATCCCTGCCCACAATGAGCTCACAGTCTGTGGGGGGAGACGGGCAACAATAGAAATAAATAAAATGACAGATAGATACAGAAGTGTTGCCGGGCTGGAAGAGGGGAGAAGAGAAAAGGGAGTAAGTCAGGGTGACTCAGAAGGGAGTGGGAGATGAGGAAAAGTGGGGCTTAGTCCGGGAAGGCCGCCTGGAGGAGATGTGCTTGCATTTATTGAGTATAACTACGTACAGAGCACACGAGGCAGCGTGGCCTAGTGAATACAGCGAGGGCTTGGGAGTCGTAAGGACCTGGGTTCTAATCCCAGCTCTACCGCCTGTCTGCTGTACGACCTTGGGGAGGTCATTCTCGGTCACCTCACCTGTAAAATGAGGATTAAATCTCAGAGCCCCATGTGGGACAGGGACTAGGTCCAACCCGATTAGCTGGTAACCATCCCAGCGATTAGTCCAGTGCCTGGCACACAGTAAGCACTTAACAAATACCATAAATAAGAGCACTGTACTGAGCGCTTGGGAGAATACAACAGAGTCAGTAGACACTTTCCCTGCCCACAACGAGCTTACAGTCTAGACCACAAGGCTTCACTTCACATGTTCCAAAACAATGCTGTTGGAACTACGTCGCCGAATAGGTGACGTTTAAGTGGAAAGGCCCCTTTCTTGAACAGCTTAACTAAAACCCCTCACACGAGACCCATTCGTTTTCTATTTTGGATTACTCCGCCGGGTCTGAATTGTCAGGCCGGTGGAGAAAAGCCTGGCCCGTACGTCTACGCGTTCATCAAGCTGCAGCCTTTTTTCAAAAGCGTGCTTCTGTGGAAAGTTCGGCTGGGTAAGGGGGTGTGGAAACCAGTCACTTGTGTCTGGGGCGTTATCGACCACACGTGGGCTGAGTTTCCATGATGCAATCTCCAGTAATGCGACTGATGCAATGCCCTGCTCGGTGTCATCGGGAGAGCCTGAAAAAAATAATGATAATAAAGGGTTGAAGTGATCATCTATCTTCAGATCACGTCCCCTGCCCCACTCCCTCCGAATCGGCCAGATGTCTCGCTCAGGAAGGAAAGATTTTTCAGGAAGGTTTTAAAGCTAGAGATGGGGCCTGTAAAAGGCCACGGGGAAGCTGGAAGCTAAGTAGCGGCATTTTGCATATCCCATATTTGTCAGCAGCCTCTCAGAATGGCTTATCCAACAAGCAAACGGCTTGGACAACCCAGGATCTGGACTCTAATTCAGGCTCCGCCTCTTGTCTGCGGTGTGACCTTGGGCAAGTTACTTCACTTGAAGTGGCGTGGTGTGGTGGATAGAGCGCGGGCCTGGGAGTAAGCAGGTCATGGGTTCTAATCCCCGATCTGCCACTGTGTGACCCTGGGCAAGTCACTTCACTTCTTTGGGCCTCAGTGACCTCATCTGGAAAAAGGGGATTGAGACTTTGAGCCCCCATGTGGAACAGGGACTATGTCCAGCCTGATTAGCTTGTATCCCCCTCCTTAGTATAGTACATAGCATTATTAGTAGTATCATTATTATTCTCTGTGCCTCAGTTCCCTCATCTGTCAAATGGGGATTAAGCCTATGAGCCCGGGGTGGGGCATGGACTGTGTCCAACCTGATTAGCTTGTATCTACCCCAGCGCTCAGGACAGTGCCTGGCCCATAGTAAGCACTTTGCAGATACCATTTAAAAATAAAGACAACAAGGGTGACAGAAAACGTTATTTTATTCTTCCCAAGAAATCTGGTGGGGTTCCTTTGAACTGCCAGGCAGGGAATGTGTCCGTTTATGGCTCTCCCAAGCACTCAGTACAGTGCTCTGTACACAGTTAGTGCTCTATAAATATGACTGAGTGAATGAAAGACAGGGGAGAGTTCTATTTGTTCTTCTAACAAGGGGACTGCGTCTGTTTACTATAATATCATACTTTTCCAAGCACTCAGTACAGTCCTCCGCACGCAGTAAATGCTCAATAAATACGACTGAATGAATGAAAGGCAGGGGAGAGATTTATTTGTTCTTGTAATAAGGGGAATACGTCTGTTTACTGTAATATCGTACTCTCCCAAGCATCAGTACGGTGCTCTGCACACCGTAAGGGCTCAGTATGTATGGCTGAATGAAGGAAGGACAGAGGAGAGTTCTATTTGTTCTTCTAATAATGGGAATGTGTCTGTGGACTGTAATATCGTACTCTCCCGAGCACTCAGAACAGAGCTCCGCACACGGTAAATGCTCAATAAATACGACTGGATGAATGAAAGGCAATTATTTGTTCTTCTAATAATGGGAATAAGTCTGTTCACTGTAATGTACTCTTCCAAGAGAGTACTTAGTACAGTGCTCAATATATAAGGCTGAAAGAAGGAAGGACGGGGAGAGTTCTGTTTGTTCTTCTAATAATGGATTTCTGCAGCAGAAAGCACTGCTGATCACAGTGACCTAATGCTTTAAGTTGCTCGTCTGTTTTTTTCCCTCTCTGACTGGAGTGAAACCACATCTATCTACATTATTGGATTTTAGGCTGTATTAGTAAAACTGGCTTCATATTAAGCCCCCTCCTCCACTTCTAGGGCTTACTCAAAAGCATGTTTTTTGGATAAAGATTATATTGACATTTGCACTCCTCGAACTTAGAAACAAACTAAACTTAGGGTAAAAAAAAAAAAACCAACCACCAAAAACCAAACAAAACAAAACCCTCTTCCACACAATTTACTGGGTTCTTGTTTACCATTTTCTGCCAGAAATAATTTTTCATGCTTGAAATATTAGCTGATGAAAACAGGCCCAGAAATTAAAAATGCAAAGTGATCTATGTTAGCTTCCTTGTTTTTCATCGCCATAGCCAAATGTGGACGATCAGGGGGTGGTTGTATTCTTGCTTTCAGTAGCTAATTTTTGCAAGAAATTGACTCCACCAATGGATTAAGCCTTTTTTAATGCTATCTGTTAATCCCTTACTATTCGCAGGCACTGTACTGAGCACTGTGGTAGACGCAGGCTAATCCGATCGGACACAGTCCACGTCCCATGTGGAGCGCACAGTCTTAATCCCCATTTTATAGCGGAGGGAACTGAGGGCTGGATAAGCGAAGTGACTTGCCCAAAGTCACACAGCAGACAAGTGGCGGAGGCAGAATTAGAACGTGGATCCTCCGACTCTTAGGCCCGTCCGCTTTCCATTAGGTCACACTGCTTCCCTTTGACGAAATTTGCCTTTCGTTGTGATTCCTCGTTAGCTATTTCTGGATTTCACTGCTCGTCTCCTATTAGAATTTTGGAACCATTGCTAGGGCTTTAGGCTGAATTTATCCTGTTTATCTCTCCCCTCCCCAAAGAGCCCGGGCTTGGGAGTCAGAGGTCATGGGTTCGAATCCCGGCTCTGCCACCTGTCAGCTGGGTGACTGTGGGCAAGTCACTTCACTTCTCTGGGCCTCAGTTCCCTCATCTGTAAAAGGGGGATTGACTGGGAGCCTCACGTGGGACAACCCGATTACCCTGTATCTACCCCGGCGCTTAGAACAGTGCTCTGCACATAGTAAGCGCTTAACAAATACCAACCTTTTTTTTTTCCCCTCGATCCCTGCCCCTGTGTATACACACACATATACACAACAAACACACCGCAATAAAAACCATCTAATTTAGGCTGTGAGCTCCCTGCAGCTCAGAGTCGGTGCCTATTTCTAGCCTGTAAGTTCTTTGTGGGCAGGGAATTTGTCTACTAAGTCTGATCTATGGGATTCTCCCCTGCGCTTAGTAGAGTGCTCTGCACACAGGAAGTGCTCAATAAATACCATTGATTGATCGACTGATTGATTCGGTGTTCTCACGTCCCTTTCAGCGTGGCTTCAATGGAAAGAGCACGGGTTTGGGAATCAGAGGACGTGGGTTCTAATCCCAGCTCCGCCACTTGTCTGCTGTGTGACCTTGGGCAAGCCACTTCAACTTCTCTGTGCCTCAGTTCCCTCATCTGTAAAACGGGGATTAAGATTGTGAACCTCACGTGGGACAACCTGATTACCTTTTATCTACCCCAGCTCTTAGAACAGTGCTCGGCACATAGTAAGGGCTTAACAAATACCGTCGTTATTGTTATTATTATTTCTAGGCTGTTTCTCTGTACTTTCAGAGAATGACTTCCACTCCACTTCATGGTATTTGTTAAATGTTTACTATGTGCAGGGCACTGTACTAAGCACCAGGGTAGAAACAACTTAATCTGTTTTCTGGGTGTTTTTTTTTAAATGGTATTTGTTAAGTGCTTACTATGTGTCAAGCACTTTTCTAAGTGCTGGGCTCTTGTCTAGTCATATGCCGTCGAGTCGTTTCCGACCCGTAGTGACGCCACGGACACATCTCTCCCAGAAGGTCCCGCTCTCCATTTGCAATCGTTCTGGTAGTGGATCCAAAGAGTTTTCTTGGTCAAAATCCGGAAGTGGTTTACCATTGCCTCCTTCCACCCAGTTAACTCGAGTCTCCTCCCTCGACTCTCTCCCGTGTCGCTGCTGCCCAGCATGGTTGAGTTTTGACTCGTACCAGATGGCCTTCCACTCGCTAGCCACTGGCCAAGCTGGGAATGGAACGGATAAGCCTCTGCTTGACTCTCCCTCCCGTAGCCGAGACTGGCAGAGGACTGGAAAATCTCCAGGTGCGACCCTGAGAGGGGAAGTGCTGGGGTAGATACAGTTTTAACAGGATGGACCCAGTCCCTGTCCCAAATGGGGCTGACAGTCTAAGTAGGAGAGAGAACAGGAATTGAATCCCCATTTTACAGTGGAGGAAACTGAGGCACAGGATGATTTGCCCAAGGACGCACAGCAGACAAGTGGCAGAGCCAGGCTTAGAAGCCAGGTCCTCCGATTCCCAGGCCTGTGCTCCTTCCACTAGGCCACAGTGCTTCTCTAGAAGTCTCCTCTGGAAAATTTCGCTTTGGTAATGACAGCACCAAATGACCAGACTCTTGAAGTCGAACTGGGGGCTGGTGGTTTGGCCTAGGTTTCGGTCCCCGTGAAAGGAGTTACAGACTCTTTCCTCTTTACGACTGCTTTCGATGCAATCAGAGCTACAGCTGCAGCAACCTTACTACCCTGCAAAACATTTCCAGAAATCTAGAGCATCATGATAACCCCGGCATGTCCCTTTGACTCACAAAGTCTCTGTCTAGAAATAAGTGGCTGCCCCGCTAAAATCCTCATCCCTCAGTATTAGATGAAAAATGTGATTAAAACAGAATTCGGGGTTTTTTTCTGAGGCTTTGTTGTCTGTGGGGCATGGAAAAAATCGAAGAGTGGGGAAGATTGGGATACAGAGATACACTTTCCAAAAAGGAATCAAGAGGAGCTGTGTAGCCTAGTGGAAAGAACACGGGCCAAGGAGTCAGAGGACTTGAGTTCTAAATCTGGATCTGCCATTTGTCTGCTCTGCGACCTTAGGCAAGTGATTTCGCTTTTCTGTGCCTCAGTTCCCTCATCTGGATGAAGACTGTGAGCCTTATGTGGGACAGGGATTTTGTCCGACGCGATTATCTCGTATCTCCGGCACTTAGTACAGTGCCCGGCACGTAGCAAGCTCTTAACGAATACCACAGTTATTTACCATTATTATTATCCTTTGGATTTTCTAAAGAAAAGCAGGCAAATAATTCGAGAAAGAAAGAAGCAGTTGTAAAAACCTTAGAGAATCAATCAATCAAAGTATTTACTGAGCACTTACTGTGTTCAGAGGACTGTATTAAGCATCTGGGAAGGTGTAATATCAACAGACTGGTCAACCCGTTTCCTGCCCACACGGAGCTTACAGTCTAGAGGGAGAGATGGAGATTAATGCGAATAAGAAAATTACCGATCTGTACATAAGTGCTGTGGGGCTGAGGGTAGGTTGAGTATCAAGTGTTTAAAGGATACAGATCTAAGTGCCAGGACGATGCGAGATTAGAGATTTCAGAAAAAGGGTGGAAAGCTCCCCCCAAAACATCCCACCTCATCGAGGACCAGAGACTAAGCAAAGCCCTTAGTTGGTGAAAGATGAAAGAGAGTGTGCCTGTCTCTGGAAAACTTACTTTTTATCTTTCCTAATCAGCGGCATTTCTTGAGTGCTTACTCTGTGCAGAGCACTGTTCTAAACACTGGGGAGACTACAATACAACCGAACTAGCAGACAACCTAACCACGTTCTTAAGTACTCAAAAATCTCTACCCTCATCAAAGGACCAGAATGTAGTCCTTCTGTGCAAACAGGACCATGCTGATTGTAAGCTCATTGTGGGCAAAGAATGTGTCTGTTCTATTGTACTCTCCCAAGTGCTTAGTATAGTGCTCTGCACCCAGTAGGAGCTCAATAAATAATAATAATAATAATGATGATGTTAGTATTTGTTAAGCGCTTACTACGTGCAGAGCACTGTTCTAAGCACTGGGGTAGATACAGGGGAATGAAGTTGTCCCACGTCCGGCTCACAGTCTTAATCCCCATTTTACAGATGAGGTCACTGAGGTCCAGAGAAGTGAAGTGACTTGCCCACTGTCACCCAGCTGACAAGTGGCAGAGCTGGGATCAGAACTCATGACCTCTGACTCCCAAGCCCATGCTCTTTCCACTGAGCCACACTGTTCCGTATTATTATTAGTAATACTAACATTATTATTAATAAATGTAATCAATCTATTTCTATAGTATTAAAATTAATTAATTATAATTATATATAAGTAGTATAATCAATAATACTAACATTATTATTAATAAATACAACTGACTGACTGACCGAAGTCTGTCTCCCTCCTCTAGACTGTGCGCTCGTTATGGGGAGGGAATGTGTCCATTATATTGTTCTATTGGACTCTCCCAAGTGCTTACAGTAGTGTTCTGCACACGGGAAGCGCTCAATAAATACGGCGATCTGGCTGGTTGATGGAGTGATTACTTGCCGCTCACCGGCGATGCTGAAATTTATAGGGGAGACCAAGTTCTGTCCCGGGATTCACCTGGGTCCTCCAGAAATTCTCTCCGCCATAAAGCGTCACTGCCTCAACTCGATGCTTTTCAAAACCAGCACAGCTACTTTGCCTTGCCGACTCCGTAAGGTCTCCCAGGGGAGAAGCAGTGCTGGAACGGCGCTTTCCATACGGAGCTTAGTACAGTGCTCTGCACATAGTAAGCGCTTGATAAATACCCTTGATCGATGAAAGGTTGAACAAGATCATTGAACAAAAGTTCCGCTGGATGCGATGGTTTCCTTCTTTCCCTCTTCAGACCAGCGTGGCCCGGTGGAAATAGCCAGGGGCCGGGAGTCCGAGAGCCTGGGTTCTAATTCCACCTCCTCCACTTGCTTGCTGTGTGACCATAGGCTGGTCATTTAACTTCTCTGGGCCTCGGTTTTCTCCAACTGCAAAAGGGGGATTCCGGTTCTTCTTCCTTTTTAGCCTGGGGTCCTTGTGTGGGACAGGGACTGTGTCTGATTGTTTCGTATCTACGCCGGCACTTAGTATAATGCTTGGCGCATTATAAAAGCATAACTTAAGTGACCTTGTGTAAGTCACTTAACTTCTCTGGGACTCAGTTACCTCACTTGTAAAATGGGGATTAAAAGTGTAAACTCAATATAGGACAGGGACTGTGTCCAACCTATTAACTTGTCTCTACTCCAGCGCTTACGACGGCGCTTGGCACATAGTAAGTGCTTAACAAGTACCATAATAATAATTAATAATAAAAATGCCATTATTATTAGGGCATCTTTGGAGTTGCAGTTCTGGGCAGTAACAGGTGGGCATAGCTAATGGCTGGTTGACTTTCCATTTTCAAAATGACCTTATGAAATAGATTATACCAAAATGCCATTCGTTAGTTAGCATAATGGCCCAACACTTTACTATTATCTCGCTGATTGGAGTTACGAGGCTGTCTAGAAGCAGCGTGGCTCAATGGAAAGAGCCCGGGCTTGGGATTCATAGGTCATGGGTTCGACTCCCGGCTCTGCCACTTGTCAGCTGGGTGACTGTGGGCAAGTCACTTCACTTCTCTGGGCCTCAGTTCCCTCATCTGTAAAATGGGGATGAAGACTGTGAGCCTCACGCGGGACAACTTCATTCCCCTGTATCTACCCCAGTGCTTAGAACAGTGCTCTGCACGTAGTAAGCGCTTAACAAATACCAACATTATTATTGTTATTATTATTAAGCTCCTTGTAGGCAGGGAATGTGTCTACCTCCTCTGTCGCACTGTATGCTCTCAAGCGCTTAGTACAGCGCTCCGCACATAGTAAGCTCTCAATAAAAATGACTATGTGGAGGAAAAAATCCTCTCTAAACTATAAAGCTCCTTGTGGGTGGGATTGCCTACCCCTGCTTTGCTGTATTGCAGTCTCCCAAGTGCTCAGTACAGCGTTCTGCACGCGGCAAGCGCTCAGTAAATACCACTGATTGATTGCATTATGGCCACACCTAACAGCCCATCCTCATAGTTAGGAATGAACTGTCAAAGAACAATAATGATTATGATTGTGGTATTTGATGAGCTCTTACTAGTTGCCAATCACTGTACTTAAACCCTCCTAACTTGCCTCTCTCCATCCCTACCTTTCCCTCCAGGATCCCAGCTTGGACGTTCATCCATGGATCTATCCAAACCCCTCTGGAACACCCTGCTATCTTTTGACAGCATGACTTCCAGTGGGAACAAATTCCATATGTTTACCACCCACTGCAAAAAAGTTTCCTTTTGTTTATTCTGAACTTTATTAGTTACTGCAGGCTTCAGAAGAATGCCCTCTTAGGCTAGGGGTTGGGGATTTGGTAATAGCAATCTTCTATTCACACTGTCTGCCACCTTGATGATAATAATAATGATATTAATAATGGTACTTGTTACGTGCTTATTATGTGACGAGCACTGTTCGAAGAGCTGGGGTTGGTACAAGTTAATCAGTGGACACAGTCCCTGTCCCACATGGGGCTCACACTCTTTCCCCATCGTACAGATGAGGGAACCGAGGCACAGAGAAGAAAAGTGACTTGTCCGAGGTCACACAGCAGACTCGTAGCAGAGCCGAGAATAGAACCCAGGTCCTTCTGACTCCCAGGCCCCTGCTCTAATCACTTAGCTTGGCTAAGTTTCCATCTCCCACACTTCCTCTTTCTTGGACAATTGCCTTAATCCTTCGGGATGTTGTTTGACCCCCTTCGATATCTCTCCGGTTCCATTAGGTCTTTCCAAATTTTGCGGTGATGAGAATTGAATGCATACTCCAGGAGCTGAACTCCTCATTTTCAACCCTCCAAATTCTCTCCTCCACCTAATCTTCCTAACCTAACCTAAAGCAGCGTGGCCCAGTGGATAGAGCCCAGGCCTGGGAATCAGAAGGACCTGGGTTCTGATCTCAGCTCCGCCGCTTGTCTGCTGTGTGACCTTGGGCAAGTCGCTTCACTTCTCTAGGCCTCAGTTGCCTCATCTGTCAAATGGGGATTAAGACTGTGAGCCCCGGGTGGACAGGGATTGGGTCCAGCCTGATTAGCTTGTATATCTACCCCAGTGCTGGAAAGAGCACGGGCTTTGGAGTCAGGGCTCATGAGTTCGAATCCCAGCTCTGCCACTTGTCGGCTGTGTGACTGTGGGCAAGTCACTTAACTTCTCTGTGCCTCAGTTCCCTCATCTGTAAAATGGGGATTAAGATTGTGAGCCCCACCTGGGACAACCTGATTCCCCTATGTCTACCCCAGCGCTTAGAACAGTGCTCGGCACATAGTAAGCGCTTAACAAATACCAACATTATTTATTATTATTACAGTGCCCGGCACATAGTAAGCGCTTAACAAATATCATAAAAAACAGCAACAAAACCTTCCTGATCCCAGCTAGCAAAAGCACCACCGTCCCTGACCTTAAAGCCCTGAACCTTGGTAATAACCGCCCCCTACTCTTCCCTCTCTTTCAATCTCCTTATTCAGTATCTTATTAAATCCTGCTGGTTTTTCCGCCACACAATTTCCAAATGTTTAGACTGGTGCTCTTCACACGTTAAGTGTTCAACAGATACCAGTGATTGATTGATATGCAGTCTCTCTTTGAGATCATTTATGAAGAGGTTAAAAAAAAAACCACAACTTACCCTAACCCCGAGTCCTGAGAGACTCTACCTATCCATCCTATAAAGAGGCTCTTGATCCTAAATCTTCATTTCCCTCCAAACCCGTGGATTACTCACTCTTCCGAAAAGCCGTCGTTGTGGAAAATCTAAGTGTATTTTGTCCACTGGTTTCTCCTTCTAGCCACATGCTTGTCTGCCCTTCCATCAGGCTAGTGAGGCTTGATTTTCCCTTATAGAAACCATATTGCATTTTCCTCCACAGGTCTAAAGCTGCCAGGATCACTTCTGGAACCATTTTATAACAGTCCTTTGGTACAGGGAGCAGATGGAAAGATAGACTGCATATGCATACCCGGAGTGCTGTTGCATCCCCTCAGACTCCTCCTGAAACCTTGAGTGGCTGCCAACTTGTCCGAGTGACTTGTCCACATTGTTTGGGAATGAGAGACAAGGAGATAAAAGAGCAAACAGCTCTTCTTTCTTTCCGTGGCCTTTGTTGAGCGCTCACTATGTGTCGGGCACTGTTCTAAGCCCTGGGGTGGATAATCATAATAATGATAATAATAAACATTCTAGGATTTGTTAAACACTTTACTACGTGCACTGTTCTAAGCCCCGGGGTAGTTACGAGATAATCGGGTTGGACACAGTCCCTGTCCCACGTGGGGCTCACAGTCTTAACCCCCATTTTATAGATGAGGGAACTGAGGCCGTGAGAAGTGATGTGACTTGCCCAAGGTCACACGGCAGACAAGTGGCGGAGCCGGGATTAGAACCCGTGACCTTCTGATTCCCAGGCCCGGGCTCTGTCCACTAAGCCATGATGTTTCGCATGCAAAGCAAGCTGCTTCTCACACAAGCAAATAGGGTTGGACACAGTCCCTGTCCCACATGGGGCTCACTGTCTTAATCCCCGTTCTAAATCTGAGGTAACTGAGTCAGTCGGTCACTCAATCATATTTATTGAGCGCTTACTGTGTGCAGAGCACTGTACCAAGCATTGGGAGAGTACTGTATGACAGTATAAGATGCCTTCCCAGCCCACAGGGAGCTTTCAGTCTAGAGGGGGAGACAGACATTAATAAAAATAAACGAGTTACTGAGGCACAGAGAAGTGAAGTGACTTGCCCAAGCAGACAAGTGGCGGAGGCAGGATTAGAACCCAAGTCCTGCTGAGACCAGCCTTCCTTAGTGGACTTGCCAGTTGTCCCTTGAGTGAGCTGTAAGGTTTTTCAAAGATGTCTGTGTCTCTCTGATGGCCTCTTTCACCTAACCAATTAGCCATGCAGGGTTTCTGTTTGGTAGCTTAGTTTCTTCTCCTCTGCCTCACATTTTACCTTTGTCTCTAAAATGGAGTGCTTTAATTTGCTCCAGGCTTCTAATAGCCCCTGTTTTCAGGTTCTTTTTAATCAGGTTTGGCATTTTTTTTTTCAAAGTTTCCTCTTCCAAAATGAAATATCCTTGTGCTGGAATTTTGGGCCTCCCTTACAACAAACATATGAAACTGTATCAAATTGGGTTCACCGCTGCCGAGAGCGGGTCCCGTTCCGCTATTCAGAATTAAATCCAGGATATTATCTTTTCACGTTATTTCTAGGACTAATTGTGCAAGGAAACAGCTATCGGGTCTATTCAAAAATTTGATCTGTAATCTATGTAGGTATACATTTATTTATATTAATGTCTGTGTCCCCCTCTAGACTGTGAGCTCTCTGTGGGCAGGGAATGTATCTGTTGGTTGTTATACTGTACTCTCCCAAGGGCTGAGTACAGTGCTTTGCACACAGTAAGCGCTCAATAAATACAATTGAATGAATGAATGACTTCCATGCCTATTCTTGGTGACTTTTTCAAGCAAATCCACATCACGGCAAATGAAATCTTCCTTTTATTCCCCCTTGTCCTAATTTCCCTAAATCCAACTAACATTTTCTGATCGTTTTCTTCACCCTGGGTCAGGTGGCCTACAGAACCACTCCTACAATGAGTTTAAGTTTGGAATTTTGATCCAAAGAGATTCCAGTGTCTCCCCGTAGCCCCTGAGATTTCGAAGTTGACATTGTTTATCTCGTACGGAGCGCCAGTTCGGCTTGGGGCCCCTCAGTGTCTTTTCTATGGACTTTCCTAGTGAGAAGCATCATGCTTGGTGAAAAGAGCACGGGCCTGAGGGGCAGAGGACCTGGGTCCTTAACTTGATCCTGACACTTGCCTGCTATGTGACCTTGGGTAAGTCACTTACCTTCTCTGGGCCTCAGTTTCCTCATCTGTAAAATGGGGATTAAACAATTGTTCTCCCTACCCCTTAGACTGTGAGCACCACATGGGACTGACCGTAGCTGATTGGATTGTACCTACCGGAGCACTTAGAACACAGTAAGTGCTTAATAAATAGCCCAATTTTTATTATTATTCATTTTTTGGCCTGGCCGCCCTTGTATCTCCTTGATTTTCTTCTTTCCATCGGGCTTCAGAGATGCCGACTACGTTGACATTTTGACTAGTCACCAGTCATTCCATTCACCCATTTTTTATTTTTAGGCCGTCTGCCAAGACTATCGCAGACTATTTTGGCCTTTCTTTTATGTCCTAATCGCACTTTTGGGAGGTTTTTAATCACATTTTGGGGAAACCTGCCCATTGAAGAATTCCCCACTATAATACCTGGGATGGTAAGACTGGAACAGAGGAGGAGACTAAACTACTCCACGTATCAAGGGCTTAGTACAGGGCTCTGCCCACATTAAGAACTTAGTGCTACTCACAGTAAGCACTTAATAAATACAATTGAATGAATTTTTCCACCATTCCTCTCTTGGGATGAATCCCAAATCGCTATCCGCCTCTTCAGCTTCATTCCTAAAACAGCCTGTATCCTATTTTTTTTTTAAAGGTATTTGTCAAATGCTTACTGTGTGCCAGGCACTGTTCTAAGCAGTGGGGTAGATACTATTTAATCGAGTTAGACTCAGTCCCTGCCCCACATGGGATTCACAATTTGCAGATTAGGGAACTGAGGCCCAGAGAAGTGAAGCAACTGGCCGAGGTCACACAGGAGACGAGCGGCGGAGCAGGGATTAGAACCTGGGTCCTTCTGACTCCCGGCCCCGTGCTCTTTCCACTAGGCCACGCTGCCACTAAAAGAGGAACAGAGTCACGGAAAATCTCCAATCAATCGGTGATATTTATTGAGTGCTGTGTGCAGATCACTGTACTAAGCGCTTGAGAGAGTCATTCATTCAATCATATTTACTGAGCTCCGGCAAAGCACTGTACTAAGTGCTTGGGAGAGTACACTGTAACGATAAACAGACACATTCCCTGCCCACAACGAGAGTCCAATATATACAGAATCGGTTATCCCGTCCCCCGCCCACAACGAGCTTATCGACTAAAACCGACAGTGTCCCAGAGCCAGCTGGGATTTTCCCAGGAAGGGAATTCCGCGCGGGCCTGGATCGATTGGCGCCGTCTCTGGGAACTGGCATTTCGGGCTCCCTCCACAAACTCCTCAATTTTCCTGATTCTCTGGGGGCTCCAGAAGCCCCGAGCCTCTGGCATTTTAGGATGGCAGCTGTCAAATGGACAGGATCCCAGGGTCCTGTGACGACACTGAATTAGTCACGGTCTCTGAGCTCACAGTCTAAATTGGATGGGGGTGTGTGTGTGGGTGTGTGTGTGTGTGTGCGCGTAGGCAGGGGAGTCCAGGGGTGAGAGGTCAACAGGATAAATTCAACCAAAAGCAACAACAATTGTTCCAAAATTCTAATAGGAGACAAACACTGAAATCCAGGAATATCAAACACAGAAAATCGAGGAATCTCTGCAAAAGGTCATTTTTGGCAAAAGGGAGCAATGTGGCCTACGGGGTAGAGCACGGGCCTGGGAGTCAGAAGGACTTGGGTTTTGATCCCTGTTCCGCTCCTTGTCTGGGGATAATGGGGAGGAGGGAGAGGATGATGGGGATGGAGAAAGGATGGAGGGGATGAAGTTGCAGATGAGGAGGGGAGGATGGGGAGGAGGGAGAAGGGGATGATGGGGAGGAGGGACAGGATGATGGGGGTGAAGGAGGCCTTCCCAGACTAAGCCCCACTTTTCCTCATCTCCCACTCCCTTCTGCGTCACCCTGACTTGCTCTCTTTATTCATCCCCCCTCCCGGTCCCCAAGCATATCTGTAATTTTATTTATCCCTTTGCTCTTCCCCCCTCCCAATCCCAAAGCATTCATGTCCATATCTGTCACTTTATTTACTCGTATCGATGTCTGTCTCCCCGACTCTGGCCTGTGAGCTCGTCGTGGGCAGGGAATGTCACCGCTTACTGTTGTATTGTACTTTTACTGTGTGCAGAGCACTGTAATAAGCGATTGGAAGAGTTCCATAAATAAGATTGAATGAACGAATGAATGCTGGCTGTTTCACTTTTCTGAGCCTCAGTTACCTCCTGTAAAATGGGGACTAAGACAGTGAATCCCAAATGGGACATGGACTGGGTCCAAACTGACTGGCTTGTATCTACCCCAGTGCTTAGTACAGTGTGTGGCACATAGTGAGCACTTAAAAAATACCATAAAAGAGGCATAATCCATTGGGGGAGTCAATTCCTTGTCAAAAATAGCTACTAAAAGGGGGCACACAGAGCTGGGTTGAAACCGTTTGGCAAAACAGAGAAGCCACATGACTTAATGGAGAGCGCCCGGGCCTGGGAATCTGAAGGATGTGGGTTCTAATCTATCTGCTGTGTGGCCTCGGGCAAGTCGCTTCACTTCTCACTGCCTCTGTTACTCATCTGTAAACTGGGGATGAAGACTGTGAGCCTCAGGTGGTACAGGGACTCTGTCCAATATGATTAGCTTGTAACTACCCCAGCGCTTAGCACAGTGCCTGGCACAGATTAAGCGCTTAACAAATACCATAAAAAATCCCGTCAGCTCGGATAAAGCACACCTCACCCCTTCTGGCCTGAATGGAAACAAAATCTGTCACCAACTGGACCTTGGGGTCAATCAATCAATCAAAGGTATTTATTGAGTGCTTACTGCCTGCAGAGCACTGTAGTAAGCGCTTAATGCTAAGCAATTCAAGAGAAGCAGCCCAGCATAGTGAACAGAGCTCGGGCCTGGGAGCCGGAAGGTCAGGTGTTCTAATCCTAGCTCTGCCCCTTGTCTGCTCTGGGACCTTAGGCGAGTCATTTTGCTTCTCTGTGCTTCAGTTCCCTCATCTGTAAAATTAGGATTGAGACGTGAGCCCCACGCGGGACAGGGACCGTGTCCGACCCTATTTGTTTGTATCCACCCCAGTGCTTAGCAAAGTTCCTGGTACACAGTAAGCGCTTAACAAATACCACAAAAAAATTATTATTATTACCTGGGAGAGTACAGTACGAAAGAGCTGGTAGACACATTTCCTGACCCCGACCAGCTTATTCTAGAAAATCAAGATGTGGCCCTGCTTTGAAACAGAAAGGACTGAGAACTGTAAGGCTCAGTCCTAAATTCTCCCAAGTTCTAGACTACAAGGTTGTGGTGGGCTGGGAACACAACTACCGACTCTGTTATAGTGTCCTCGCCCAAGCGCTTAGTACAGTGCTCTGCTCGCAGCAAGCTCTCAATAAATACCGTTGATTGACTGAGTGAAGGCAAAATATTTCCCAGCCAAATCTAGAAGAGTGAAAGTCTCATGAGGAGAGGGACATCTACCAATATTGGATCCTCCCAGTGCCCAGTACAGTGCTCTGGGGTAGATACAAGTTAATCAGGATGGACACGGACCCGGTCCCACATAAAAATAATAATAAAAGTGATGGTATCTGTAAAGCGCTTACTCTGTGCCCAGCGCTGTTATAAGGTAATGAGGTGGTCCCACACGGGGCTCACACTCTTAATCTCCAATTTACAATGAAGGAACTGAGGCCCAGAGAAGTGAAATCACTTGCCCAAGGTCACACAGCGGACAGTGGCCGAGCCGGGAGTAGAACCCAGGTCCTTCCGACACCTAGGCCCGGGTTCTATCCACTGAGCTATGCTGCTTCTCAATACGCACCACTGCTTGCCTGATTGATTAATATTCACTTGGTAGTGCACAGCTAACAAAATCAAAGAACTGGCAATGCTGCGCTACAATACAAAGCGTCTATTTCATTCAGTTGCATTGAGTGAGCACTTACTGTGTGCAAAGCACTGTACTAAGCGCTTGGGAGAGCACAAAGTAACAAGAAGCGGACACATTCCCTGGCCACGACAAGTCCAAAGCCTATTTAAAGCAGGGTAAGAAATGGGACCTGTTTCAGGTTGGACAGTTTTATACTTATTTATGACATTTTCATATCTTGGATTTTCATACTGGGACAGGGGTGTGTTTCCCCAGACAAAGCAGACTGGCATATCAACTTGTAGGCGGCAGCAGTGGGGAATAAGAGACGGTTTACCTACGTAATCCACCTTCTCTGCATTTTAATTCCACCCCAGACACTCACTAATACAGACCCCCTGCAAACTGACACTATACCTGCTTGCAGAAAATGCAGAAGCATTTAATATTCCCTTCGCTGACGGGTTCCACTTCTTTGTTTCCCTAGGGGAGGTGCGGGGGGTGGGGGGGAACATTGCTCATGGAAAAATCCATCTTAAGGGATCACTACCACGGGAACATCTGTTCTTAACGGGTTTCAGCTGAAACTACTGAAATATGCATAGAGCTGTTTACGTGGAGCAAGTTAAATATGATAAGATTACAATTTGGAGGATGACAATAGTTTCAGCTATGGAAAAATGTGCCTTTATAAACTTGGTCTGCACACATGCTTGAAACTTTTTACCACATGTGTTGTCAAGGGAATGCAATTTGTTGAAAATTAAAAAGGTCTAAATGATTGGAGATTAGTTACAAACAGACTCAAGATGTCCCAGGACCTGATCTTCCCACACTTAACTCCTGCGTTGCCTATTTGCGTGGGAACTCGGTCCCCGAAGAGGAGAAGGCAGACGATGGAAGTGTTTTGGAGGTCTCTGGTTCTCTGAGGAAACTCAACCTCTTCTCTGGTCCCTCAAACAAACCGTTGAATGAGGAAAGAAATTCACTGAAAAGCCAGATCAGCTCTTTGGGAGGAGGAACTGCGCCTATCAAATCTGTGGCGGTGTACACTTCCGGATGCTTAGTACAATGTCCTGCATTCAGTAAGCGCTCAATAAATACGATTGAATAAATGAACGAATGACTACTGCTCTGCACATAGGAAGTGCTCAATAAATACCAACGAATGGTTGACTCCCTCACTTCCCTGGCTAGAGGCGAGGCTCAAATCTTTGGTGGTGATGAAGAAAGCAACACTATAAGGATGATGATGCTGAAGATGAGTTCACATCCCATCATTCTGATCCTCACCCCATCCTGGACTCCACAGAACTTTCTGTCCAAACCTTTATACTCCGCTGTTTCCCTGACTAGGATTAGAACCCAGGTCCTCCTGACTCCCACAGTGTGCTCTAGCCACTTGGCAATGCTGCTTCTCTTGTACTCTCCCAAGAACTTGGTACCGTCCACTGGCCCCAGCAAATGTTCAAAAAATACTATCGATTGATAGGATAATGAGTGTAATAATAGTAAAAAGAAAAGAAGAAGAGGAGGAGGAGGTGCAGGAGGAGGAGAAGAGAAGAAGGAGGAAGAGGAGAAAGAAGAAGAAAGAAGGAAAAGAAGTGGGAGAGGAAGGAAGAAGAAGGAGAAGAAAGAGGCAAAGAAGGAGAAGAAGTAGGAGAAGAAGAAGGCGAAGAAGGAAAAGGAGAAGTAGAAGGAAGAAGAAGAAGATTTGTTTAAGCACTTACTCTGCGTCAAGCACTAAGTGCTGTGGTAAATACAAGATAATCAGGTCGGACACAGTCCCTGTCCCACATGTGGCTCCAAGTCTGAGTAGATCCTTAGAACTCTTCAGCTGGCAGCGAGTAAGGGGACAATGAAAGTATACTTTTCAACTAGTGAAGCGTGGCCCGAACAAGGGAGGCTTTCTCAGTCCATGCTTCTGTTTGGGACCGATTCCATTAAGCGGGAAACTAAATAACACCAGCTCCAACTGCGAGAAGAGACCTAAGGATTATCACCATTTTATCGGACGCCGGCACTACATAGAGGATCCAAAGCTCTAAGCCAACTCAAAAACCCAGCTTCCTAGCCTGTGAAAAATCGCAAAAAAGGGTTTAGCGACGGTTAGGAAAAAGCCAGTGTTTGGGGAGGGGAAGGCAGAAGCAGACCCAGAGACAGATAAAAAGAGAGGCAGTGCCGAAAAGGCCTATATGGGGGAGAGAGAGAGTTGTAAGGAACTGGGGGGGAAAGAGAAAGAGACACGTGAAGGAAAAGACACGAAGTGAAGCGGTGTGGCCTAGTGGAAAGTACATGGGCCTGAGAAGTACAAAAATGTGATTTAGAGAAACCGGGCTCTAATTTTGGCTCTGCTACTTATCTACTGTGTGACCTTGGGCAAGTTACTTCGCTTCTCTAAACCTCAGTTTCCTCATCTTTAAAATAAGAGTTAAATCCTACTCCCTCCTACCCTAGACTGTGAGCCCCATGTATGCCAGGAACTGTGACCAACCTGATAGTCCTGTAGTTACCCCGGTGCTTAAGACAGTGGTTGGCACACAGAAAGTGCTTCACAAATACTAGAATTGTTATTTTTATAATTTTGGGAGAAGAGACTCAAATGTAAGGAGAGACAGATGCCAGAGGAACATAAACTCAGAGAACAGATTTGCCTCTGTGTTTCTGCCTCTTGGAAACTTTGCAAATCCTGGCAAACTTGGTTCCTCGCCTGGTTCCACTATTCTGGGCTGGGGATGAGTTTATTTATGGACATGTCTTTTTCTCTGTGTGTGGTATTTCTTAATCACTTTCCATATACCAGGCACTGTACTAAGCGCTGAGGTAGATACACGCTAATCAGGTTGGACACAGTCCCTGTCCCACAGGAGGTGCACAGTCTTAATCCCCATTTTACAGATGACGAAACGGAGGCCCAGAGAAGTGAAGTGACTTGTCCAAGGTCATGCAGCCGACAAATGACGGGGCCAGAATTAGAACCCAGGTCTTTCTGTCTCCCTGGCCCAGGCTCTATCCACTAGGCCATGCTGCCTCTAAAGCTTGTAGGCAAGGGGCTAGTTAGAGACTTGGCCTGTAGCATGGTCTGGTCATGGCTGGGAGACTAGGGAGTCCGTGAAACCATTTTCTCCAGAGCATTGTCGAGGCAGGGCTGCACACGGGACACTTTCTATTATTACTATTATTATTATAATGATAGTAATTATGGTATTTGTTAAGCATTTACTATGCACCAGGCACTGGGGTAGATACAAGCAAATCGGTTTGGACACAGTCCCTGGACCCATTGAGGCTCACATCTCAATCCCCATTTTACAGATGAGGCAACTGAGACAGAGAGAAGTAAAGTGACTTGCCCAAAGTCACACAGCAGACAAGCGGCGGAGCCGGAATTAGAACCCATAACCTTCTGACTCCCAGCTCTATCCACTACACCATGTCATATCTCCATACCCAGTCTCCCAAACGCTATCCCCGATTAAGCCCTCTGTCCCCCAGCTCGCACTCCCTTCTGCCTTGTCTGTGCCCTTGGATCTGTGACTTCTGGACATTTGATCTTCACCCCACCCTCAATCCCACAGCATTTACGTCCATATCTTTAAATTACATATTATCAATTGCTTATTCATTCGAATTAATGTCTGCCTCTCCCTCTAGACCGTAAGCTCGTTAGGAGCAGGGAACGTGTCTGCTGATTTGCGGAATTATACTTTCCAGGCGTTTAGTACAGTGCTCTGCATACAGTAAGCGCTCAGTAAATACAACGGAATGAATGAATAGAGAATGAATTTTGTAGTATTGTACTCTCCCAAGTGCTTAGTACTAATAGTAAGGGCTCAATACATATGATTGATTGGCAGATTGATTGCTGCCCCAATAGATTGCTGACACAAGCCAGGGGACACAAAGTCTTCACCCTACATAATCCTCTAGAGCGTAAGCTCCTTGTGGGCAGGAAACTTGTGCACCATATTGTATTATACTCTCCTAAGTGCTTAATACAGGCCTCTGCACGCAGGAAGCGCTCAGTAAGTACAATCGATCGATATATTGATGTCTGTCTGTCTCCCTCTCTAGACTGTAAGTTCCTTGTGGGCAGGAAACGTGTCTACCGACTCAGTTGTACTCTCCCAAGAGCTTAGTACAGTGTTCTGCCCACAGTAAGTGCTCACTAAATAACATTAATGATGATCAATATATACAAGTAGACTTTCCATGCCATGGCAGAAGGCTAAGCTTTTTTTACTAGCATCTCTTAAGTGCTTACTCTGTACCAGACACTGTGGTAAGCACTGGGGTAGATGCAAACTAATCAGGCTGGACCCCGTCCCTGACCCACATGGGGCTCACAATCTGAATCCCCATTTTACAGATGAGGTAACAGGCCCAGAGAAGTTAAGCGACTCACCGAAGGTCACAGAGCAGAGAGAAGCACAGTAAGTCACCGACGACGTGGTGCGAGGGGAAGCCGACCTGATCTTCCTGCCGTTCACTCATTCATTCAATTGTATTTATTGAGCGCTTACTGTGTGCGAGGCACCGTATTAAGCGCTTGGGAGAGTACTAAACAATGACAAATAGACACATTCCCCGCCCCTAACGGCAAAAAGACTAGTTTATGAGGAGGAAATACTGGAAATCTGCCCTAGGGCAAGAAATACACTTTCAGAACAACTTCTGGAATAGTAAAATAATCCAATTTTATTCATTCAATAGTATTTATTGAGCGCTTACTATGTGCAGAGCACTGTACTAAGCGCTTGGAATGAACAAGTCGGCAACAGATAGAGACAGTCCCTGAAGGTGGGCAACCAACTCAAGGGTATCAACGGCAAAGCGCAAGCTGAGAAGCCAAAATGGCCACCGAGGGGATGATTAGGAATTGTGAAATTTGTTAAGCTCTTTCTATGTGCCACTGTATTAAACACTGGGGTAGATACAGGATAATCAGGTCCCGCGTAGGGCTCGCAGTCTAATTAGAAGCAAGAACAGGTGGTGAATCCTTATTTTGCAGATGAGAGAACCAAGGAACAGAGAAGCCGAGCGACTTGCCCGGGGTCACACAGCGGATAAGTGGCGGAGCCGGGATTAGAACCCAGGGCTTCTGACTCCCAGGCCCGGGCTTTGTCCACTAGCCCATGCCACTTCCCACTGCAAGGAGAGGTCGGGAGAGAAGAAAGCAGCATTTAAGTTCTTTAGCGCTCCGGGATTGCAACATCACAGGACTCTTTTCGCGGCAGGTCAGATGGGAACCCACATAAATCAGTCGTTAAAATCAATCGCCTCACTGTTTTCCGACGCAAAAGCTTGGGAATTGAGAGCATAATCTAGGAGCACATCTACAAATGATTCAACTGCAAGTTCAGACTTGGAAACGTAAAGGCAGGAGGCAGCCTGCTACATGTCCCGATCGGTTTAGCCAAATTCTCGTAAGTGCACCGTCTCTGACTTTAAGCTGAAGCGCAAGTCCCCGTTTCTTAGGGCAGTGCAGGAAAGAGACACGGATAGGAAATCCAGATTTTTTTTGGCGAGGCCATAGAACATGTAATTGGCTGCACCAGTTGGAGTGTAGAGAAATGTCTCAGGATTTGTGTTCGTGTTTCTGAGCCTGTGACTTTTTAAAAAAATTGTATTTGTTAAGTATTCCATCGTATTAATTAGCGTTTGCTGTGTGCGAAGCACTGTCATAATGATAACTGGGGTATCTTAAGCGCTCACTCCGTGTCAAGCACTGTTCTAAGGGCTGGGGCGACTACGGGTTAATCAGGCCGGACGCAGTCCCCGTCTCACATGGGGCTCGCAGTTGAAGTAGTAATAATAATAACTGTCGTATTTGTTAAGTGCTTACTATGGTGCCAGGCGATGGACTAAGCGCTGGGGTGGATTCAACCAAATTGGGTGGGACACAGTTCCTGTCCCACAAAACCCACTTGACAGATGAGGTAACTGAGGCACAGAGAAATAAAGTGACTTGCCCAAGGACGAGGGAGAACAGGCATCGAATCCCCATTTTCCCGACGAGGTTGTATTTATTTGAGCACTTACTGTGTGTAGAGCCCCGTACTGAGGGTTTGGGAGAGGTCGACATTGGCTCGGTGGAAAAGAGCCCGGGCTTCGGAGTCAGAGGTCATGAGTTCGACTCCCGGCTCTGCCACTCGTCAGCTGTGTGACTGTGGGCGAGTCACTTCACTTCTCTGGGCCTCAGTTCCCTCATCTGTAAAATGGGGATTAACCGTGAGCCTCACGAGGGACGACCCGATCACCCTGTATCTACCCCAGCGCTTAGAACAGTGCTCTGCACATAGTAAGCGCTTAACAAATACCAACATTATTAATATAACAGAAACATTCCATGTCCGCAATGAGCTTACAGTCTAGAGTGGGAGACAGACATTAATAGAAATAAATAAAATTAGGGATATGTACATAAGTGCTGTGGGGTTGGGGAAGGCGGATGAATAAAGGGACTAAGTCAAAGTGATACAGAAGGACGTGTGAGAAGATGAAAGGAGGGCTGAGTCGGGGAAGGCTTCATGGAGGCACATGGGCCTGGAAGTCAGAAGGTCATGGGTTCTAATCCCGGCTTCGCCCACTTGTCTGCTGTGTGACCTTGGGCGAGTCACTTCACTTCTCTCTGCCTCAGTTACCTCATCGGGAAAATGGGGATTGAAACTTTGAGCCCCACATGGGACAGGGACTGTGTCCAACTCAATTTGCTTGTATCCACCGGAGCACTTAGAACAGTGCCTGGCACATAGTAAGTGCTCAACAAATACCATAATTACTGCTATTATTATTACGTGTCTTAATAATGTCGGTATTTGTTAAGCGCTTACTCCGTGCAGAGCACCGTTCTAAGTGCTGGGGTAGATACAGGGTAATCAGGTTGTCCCACGTGAAGCTCACAGTCTTCAACCCCATTTTACAGATGAGGTCACTGAGGCACAGAGAAGTTAAGTGTCTTCAATAAGGTTTTGAAGGCGGCGAGAGGAATTGACCGTCAGATACGAAGAGGGAGGGTGTTCCAGACCAGAGGCAGGACGTGGGAACCGGACTACCAACTCTGTTCCATCGAACTCTCTCAAGCGCTCGGTACAGTGCCCTGCAAACGGGAAGGGCTCCGTAAATACCACTGGCCGATCGATAATCCGCACACACGTTTTCCATCTATTTATAGGACTAGATGCCCGAGGGGAGAGTGCACACAAGACCCAGAGACCTCAGAACGTGAGCTCAGAAGTAACAAGAGGGGAACGCTGACATTGGATCACGGTTTCTAGGGGCTCCGCCGCTGCTGACGGGTGATTTTTCATTCCTGACAACACCCCGCTGTGAATGTGCACCTGTGTGAGTTCATCACAACATCCGTTTTGTTCATAAGTAGCCCAGCAGAAAGCCGAGGTGAATGGCAGTTTCATTATATTTGGATTTTTGGAACACAGTGAATAGGGTTGACCCGATAGGCTCTGTTCTGTGAGACTGAATTTTAATTAAAAAAAAAAAAAACAAGCTTGTAAGGAAAATACGGCGCCCGGCCTTGAAAAGAAACGTGCTGAAAGCGAAATGGAGGGTGACCTGGTTATTTAGTAAAAGCTCCTGTAGATTTCCTGTCTATCCCTTCCGCCCATTAAAAAGCAGCGTGACTAAATGGATAGAGCACAGGCCTGGGAGTCAGAAGGACCTGGGTTCTAATCCCAGCTCGTCTACTTCAGTCAGTCAGTCAATCGTATTTATTAAGCACTTACTGTGAGCATAATATTGTACTAAGCACTTGGGGGAGAACGCTGTAACGGGCGCATTCCCTGCCCACAACGAGCTTACATTCTAGAAGGACTTACGCTTACGCTTGTCTGCTGTGTTACCTTGGACACGGCGCTTAACTCCTGTGTACCTCAGTTATCTCATCTATAAAGTGGGGATTAAGAGTGTGATCCCCACATGGGTCAAAGACTGTGCCCACCCTGATTACCTCCTATCTACCCCAGTGCTTAGTTCAGTATATAGTAAGGGCTTGACAAATACCATATATTATTTTAACGCACTAAACACCATGTTCCACCTGACAAAAGAGAGGAAAACATCCCAGCTAGACGGTTGATTTTTCTTTTTTTTAAATTACTAAGCGCTTACAATGTGTCAAACACTACTCCAAGCGCTGGGGTAGATACAAATTAATCAGGCCAGACACAGTCCCTATCTCACATGGGGCTCAGAGTTTATGATTAATAATAATAATCTCTGTGGTACTGGTTAAGTGCTTACCATGTGCCAGGCACTGTACTAAGCGCTGGGGTGGATACAAGCAAATCGGGTTGGACACGGTCCCCGTCCCACATCAGGCTCACGACCTCGATCTTCATCTTACAGATGAGGTAACTGGGGCCCGGAGAAATGAAGTGACTTGCCCGAGGTCACACAGCGACAAGTGGCAGAGCCGGGATTAGAACCCAGGACCTTCTGACTCTCAGACCCACTGTGCCACGTTGTTTCTCTTTAAACAGGAAGGAGAACAGGTAGAGAATCCCCATTTTACAGATGAGTAAACTAAGTCACGGAGAAGTTCAGTGCGTTGCCCAAGGTCACATAGCAGGCAAATGACAGAGCAGGGATTAGGACCCAGGTCTTCTGGCTCCCAGGCCCGGGCTTTATCCGTTAGACCACGCTACTTCCCAATTATTCTATCGTAGTGAATCAAGGGAATCTCAAGGATCATGTGTTGTGATTCACAACAGCCTTGCCCGAGGCAGAGTACTAGATAGACCACTCCAATTTCCAAATGAGATTATGGTTGTAAAAATGTTTTGGAAAAATACAAGTGCTATCCGAATTCAAGGTACAATGATTATGAAAGCATTTGACACCACCAGGGGAGATCCAGACTCTTGGAATTGTTTGGTAAACGTATTACATTTGTCTTGAGTTCATTAAGATTCTGCAACTACTTTTTTTTATGGTATTTCTTAAGTGCTTACTATGGGCCAGAAACTTTTCTAAGCGCCAGGGTGATTACGAGCTAAACAGGCTGTCCCGCTAGGGAGCTCACAGTCTTAACCCCCCATTTTACAGATGAGGTAACTGAAGCACAGAGAAGTGAAGTGACTTGGCCAAGGTCCCACAGCAGACAAGCGGAGGGCTGGGATTAGTACCCGGGTCCTTCTGACTTCCAGACCCGCGTTCTATCCATTAGGCCACACTGCTTCTTTCCACGGGGCCGAGGATATCTTGTCCCATCCATTACCAGTCGCAAATGGGGTGAAGTTTGGAAGCACATCCATGCTGGAGGATTTAAGAAAGGAACTAGAAATGAATATTAGAATTCACTTCTGCTCCCGGGGAGAGATCTAGATTCTGGGAATTGTTTGCTAAATGTATTAGATTTGTCTTGAGTTCATTAAAGGTCTGCGACCTTTTTGTCTTTTCCCGTTCATCAACCGCAGCTAACGGGGTAAAGTATTCATTCATTCACTCATTCGATCGTATTTATTGAGCGCTCACAGCAGGCTGAGCACTGTGCTCAGCATTTGGGAGAGTACGATAAAACATTACGGAGGCAGAGGCATGCTGGAATATAGACTGTGAGCTCAGTGTGGGCAGGGAATGTGTCTGTTGTTGTTTTCTCCCAAGCGCTTAGTACAGCGCTCTGCTCACAGTAAGCACTCAATAAATATGATTGAAGGGCTATAACAAGGGGACAGGACATGAGCGTTAGAATTCACTTCTACCTCCGGGGGAAATTCTTCCACTTCACAGATGGGAAAGAAAACTGATCTAGAAAGACATTCAAGAGCTGTTCTATCTGGGTGACTGTACTCAAGAGCCAATTAATCCAACGATGGCATTTAGTGAGCGCTTAATTTGTGCAGAGCACTGTATTAAGCACCTGGGAGAGCATAATACAGTGGTCATATATAACCATAGAAAATCACTGCCCAAATTAGCCAGCTGACAGTAAAACTGAAGTCAAATCCCATAGCACTTATGACCATATCTGTAATTTATTTCTGTTAATGTCTGTCTCACCCTCCAGACTTTAAACTCGTTGCGGGGGGAGGGGGGGCGGGTATGTGCCTGTTATATTGTTGTGTTGTACTCTCCTAAGCACTTAGGACAGTGCCCTGCACACAATAAGCACTCAGTAAATGCAACCGATTGATTCTGTCGACGTAAAACCAAACAAATGACCGAAAATCTAATAATGAAAATAATAATTAGGGTATTCTTTAAATCCTTACCATTTGTCCAGGACAATACCCAGTGCTTATACTGGGGCAGCTATAAGGACAATCGTGAAATTCGTTAAATGCTTAGTGTTTAACGTCAAGCACTGTTCTAAGGGCTGGGGTAGGTACAAGTTAATCAGGTGGGACACAGTCCCTGTGCCCCAGGGGGCTCACAGTCTAAGTAAGAGGGAGAACAGATATCAAATCCCCATTTTACAGGTGAGAAAATTGAGGCCCAGAGAAGTGAAGTGACTTGTTAACAGTCACACAGCAGGCAAATGGTAGAGCTGGGATTACACTCCAGCTCCTCTGACTTTCAAGCCTGGGCTCTATTTTCTTTACTTACCTAATCAGGTTGGACAGAGTCTCTGTCACATAGAGTGCTCACTGTCTTAATCCCCATTTTACAGAGGAGGCAACGGAGGCCCAGAGAAGTGATTTGCAGACATGTGATAGAGGCGGGATTAGAAAACGGGTCCTTCTGGCTCCCGGGCCTGAGCTCTCTCCCCCCAGGCCCCGCTGCTTCTCTAGACAGATACGAGGTAATCAGGTGGGACACAGTCAGAACTGAATGCTGTCACAGCACTCCGTTCCTGAGGTGAGAGATTGGCCGATGATGCGAGGAAGTAGAAAGAAGAAAATAGATGAGGAAGTTGAAGCAAATCAAGATCGCGAACGTATCCCCTGGGAGACGGTCAAACACGGAGTGCCGACAGCTGCGGGGCCGTGCAGCTTTCTCTGAGATTGCGAGACCTAAATTCCCTCTCTAGTGGTCTTCCCCACCTGCCTCAGACCCCCACGTGCAACCCCTAGAGAAGTATCGATCCCCTTTTTTTATGTTACCTGCGAAGCACTCCTTATGTGCCAGGGCCTGTACTAAGTGCTGCGGCAGATACCAGCTAATCAGGTTGGACTCAGTCCCTATACCACATGAGGCTTTCCCAGTCTTAATCTTCATTTTAAAGATGAGGTAACTGAGGTTCAGAGAAGTGATAATGCCCAATGTCACACAGCAGTAAAAATAATAATAATTGTGGCGTTTATTAAGCACTTACTATGTGCCAGGCACTATCCTAAGCCCTGGGGTAGATACAAGCTAATCAGGTTAAATCCAGTCCCTGTCCCACATGGGGCTCACAGCCTGCATTTCCATTTTAAAGAGGAGGTAACTGAGGCACAGAAAAGTGAAGTGACATGTCCAAGGTCACACAGCAGATCAGTGGCAGAGACGGGGTTAGAACCCATGACCTTCTGACTCCCAGGCTAGACCTCTATCCGCTACACACTGTATTAAGCTCTGGGGAAGATACAAGCTAATCAGGTTGGACACCAGTCCTTGCCCCACATGGGGCTCACGGTCTTAATCCCCCTTTTACAGGTGAATTGAGGCACAGTGCGGTGAAGTCACATGCCCAAAGTCACACAGCAGACAGGTGGCGGAGCCGGGATTAGAACCCAGGTCCTTCTGACTTCCAGGCCTGGGCTCTATACCCTAGGCCATGCTGCTTCAGACCATGAGGGATCCTTCCAGAGCATCAAGAAACAGCACAGCCTAGTGAGAAACCAAGTCGACTAGTGGAGAGAGTACGGGCCGAGGAGCCAGGAGACGTGAATTCCAATCCCAGCTCCACCACTTGGCTCTTGGACGACGACTGTGGACAAGTCACTTTATCTCTCTACGTTTCAGTTTTCCTCATCTTTAAAATGGGGATTCAGTACCTGCTCTCTCTCCTACATAAACCGGGAGCCCCATGAGGGATAAGAACTGTGTTGGACCTGGTTATTTGATGAGGAACAGGGACTGTATCTGAACTAATTTTCTTGTATCTAGCCCAGTGCTTAGTAGGGTGTTTGGCATGTAATGAGCGCTTAGCAGAATCTAGTTATTATTCTGAGCACTCTCCCAAGCGCTTAGGGTGGTGCCCTGCAGAAAGTAAGCGCTCACTAAATACGACCGAATGAGTGAAAGTGAATGGGGAGACTGGAGGTTCCAGCTAATATACACACTTCACTCTGCTGCCCGGATCAATTTTCTACAGAAATGTTCCGTCCGTGTCTCCCCCAGTCCTCAGGAACCTCCAGCGTTGCCCATCCGCCTCCGCATTAAACAGAAACTCCTCACCATCGGCTTTAAAACACTCTTCAAAACCTTGCCCCCTCCTATCTCATCTTGCTGTTCTCCCACTAAAACCCAGCCCGCACACTTCGCTCCTCTAATGCCAACTTACTCACTGTACCTCAATCTCATCTATCTTGCCACAGACCTCTCGCCCACGTCCTGCCTCTGGCCTGGAACGCCTCCCTCTCCATATCCAACAGACAGCTACTCTCCTCCCCACTTCAAAGCCTTACTAGAGGCCCATCTTCTCCAAAAGGCCTTCCCTGACTAAGCCCTCATTTCCTCTTCTCCCACTCCCTTCTGCGTCACCCTGATTTGCTCCCTTTATTCACTCCTCCCTCAGCCCCACAGCACTGATGTATCTGTAATTTATTGATTTCTATTAATGTCTGCCTCCCCCTCTAGGCTGTAAGCTCACTGTAGGCAGGGAATGTGTCTACTAATTATGATATATATATATAGGCATAATATATGTGTTATGGTATCTGTTAAGCACTTACCATATACCAGGCACAGTTCTAAGCACGGGGGTAGATAAAAAGATACAAGGTAATCAATCAGGTTGGCCACAGTTCCTGTCCCACATGGGGCTTATAGTCTTACTCCCCATTTTACAGATGAGGTAACTGAGGCACAGAGAAGGGAAGTGACTCGTCCAAGGTCACACAACTGGCAAGTGGCGGAGCTGGGATCAGAGTCCTTCGGACTCCCAGGCCTGAGCTGCTTCCCTATTGTACTCTCCCGAGCACTTAATGCAGCGCACTGCACATAATAAGAGCTCAATAAATATGACTGATCAGCTGGTGGCCGGATTAAGCGGGAATAAGGAGAAAGACAGGGAAACAACTGATAACAGCTAGAGTACGGGACAGTGAATGATGTCATAGCTCGTCATATTCTGAGCTCCTCGCCACGGGCTCTCATTCCCTTTGAGAGATTGGCTTCCGCCGCATTCCACCCTCCCGATAGTCCGCATCTGATCCGTGCCCATTCATGCCCTGTCCAACCGATTCATCCGATACTCCAGTCTGCTGCCCGGAGTCCCCCCTCCCTCTCGCTCCCTCCTGAAGTGGTAGGCACGTGGAGGAGAGAGAATTGGGGTTCTCCAGCTCCATGGAAAAGTAAAAAGCTTAGCAAGTGTGAGGTTACCAGCCAGGAGGGAGAGGAAGAGGAGTGGGAGGAGGGCGAGAAGGAGGAGGCAGTGCCCTCATTAGATCCTCTTTCCTTTTCCTCTTGTTCTGATTTACCACCCCCCACCCCTTCTTCTCTTCCTTCTTCTCTTTTCTCCCTGTTTTATCTCCCTTTTTCCCTTTCCTTGTCCCTCCCCACGTTTCCCCCTCTCGACTTTCCCTTCTCCTCTTTCTGTTTCCCTCCCTTCCTCCCCGCCCCCCTCCTTCTTCTTTCCCCCAGGCCTTTCAAATTCCCACCCGAGACCCTCGTATGCTCAACCCTCCACCAAGCTCTCCGCCCCCCCACAAAATCCTAAGTTGGCACCCCCACCGGCAACGAAGATGAGTGGTTCCACTTGGCCCGTTCCAATTGCAATCTGCTTCGAGGCCGCTGAATGAGAGGATACCCGGGGGCTCCTCTCTGACTCCTCTCACTGACCGAACAGGTTTCCAGCCATCCCAGAGGAAAGCTCTGGGCTAGATGGGACATGCCCGTGGCGTCCAAACCCTCTTTTGCCTGTTGTTTTTCAAGAGGAGTATTGGGATACAATCACAGTATTCTAGATAAAATCTGAGGAATGCCTATTTCTCCTTTTTCTGGTGTGTGTGTGTGTGTGTATGTGTGCGTGAGAGACAGAGTATACATGTTCCTCACTCCCCATCTGAACAGCAGTCAAATCCTTCTCAATCCTTTTCGTTTGTTTTAAATGGTATTTGTTCACAATAACGATACTAATTATAATATTTGTTAAGTGCTTACTATATGTCAGGCCCCGTTCTAAGCACTGGGGTAGTTGCCAGATAATTGCGTTGGACACTGTCCCTGTCCCACATGGGGCTCGCATTCTTAATTCCCATTTTACAGAAGAGGCACAGAGAAGTGAAGTGACTCGCCCAACATCACACAGCAGACAAGTGGAGGAGCTGGGGTTAGAACCCAGATGCTTCTGATTCCCAGGCCTGTGCTCTACCCGTCAGGCCACGCCGTGCCAAGCACTGAACCGAGGGCTGGAGAAGATATAAGCTTATCAGGTTGGACAGAGTTCGTGTCCTCCATGGGACTCGTGGCACTAATATCCATTTTACAGATGAGATAACTGAGACGCGGAGACATCGTTTGACTTGCCCAAGGTCACTCTGCAGCCAAGCAAAGTAGCCACTAGGCCTTCTCTATCCACTAGAAGTCTGAGAAGTCTGCTTCTCAGCTCCTCATTCTCACTTGCCCATTTTTTTCCTAATATCGCCAAACGGTCAACCAGGGTTGCTTCATTTCTGCCGATGAAGAGGACACACGTCTCCCCTAGAGAGTGCTGGGGATGGCTCAAAAATTACTAATCCGTGTCCACCCTCAATCATCCAGGGCCTGATTTTCCATTTCAGGTACAGAGAAGTGAAGTCATTTGCCCAAGGTCACGCGACAGGAATAGGGCAGAGGTAGGATTAGAACCCAGGTCCTCTGAAACCCAGGCCTGGGCTCTCTCCACTAGGCCATGCTGCTCACTACTGTTGCCATTCTGAGGGTTCAGCCAGGATTTCCCCACCCCATCCTACTGGCTCTTGCATGATGGTTGTAGTTAGCATATAAGGCTTTGGGAATTTGGGGCATAAAAAAGTCTTTGCAGGAGAAATAATTAAATACGAGCCAGCACTACTAGTCACGCCTTGGACCCAGAAGGACAGAGTGGAGAGATGTTCTTTTTTTTTTTAACGGTACATGTTAAGTGCTTACCGTGTGCCAGGCACTGTACTAAGTTCTGACTTGATTCTCTTCGGATAATGGGTAAGATCGCAATCACCGAGAGAAGGGGATCACCTTCGCACTGGGGAAGCCGAGGAAACGAGCCAGTATAGGGAGAAAGGGAGGGAGGGAGAGAGGGAGAAAGGGAGGGAAGGAGGAAGTGAAGGAGGGAGAGAGGAAAGGAGGAAGCAAAGGAGGAAAAGAAGAGGGAAGAAGGAAGGGAGGAAAGGAGGAAGTAAAGAAGGGAGGGAGAGGAGGGAAACAAGGAAAAGAGGGAGGGAGGGGGAAAAGAGAGGGAGAGAGAGAGGATACCCCTCCTCTTCCATGGCTACCCATCCCAACCGTCACATAAGGAGGTTCCCTAAGCACAAAGTTCCTAAAAGCTTAACTAACGGTGATCCTTAAAATAACATTGTGCCTGAAGGAGCGGCGGGGTGGGGAGGAGATGACGGATAAGCAGCATGGCGTAGTGAATAGAGCACGGGCCTGGGAGTCGGCAGGTCATGGGTTCAAATCCCGACTCTGCCACTTGTCAGATGGGTGACCTTAGGCAAGTCGCCTCACTTCTCTGGGCCTCAGTTACTTCATCTGGAAAATGGAGATTAAGACTGTGATCCCCGGGTGGGACAGGAACTGTGTCCAGCTGATTGACTCGTACCTACTCCGGCGCGTAGTATGGTGCCTGGCACAGAGTAAGCGCTTAACAAATACCATTAACCCCCAACCCCCAAACATGGCTGGTTGTGTTTCTTCAGGGGTTCTCGTATATTGAGATACAGGGTCATGATGGGTTGTGGCTTTTGTGGGGTTCTCTCAGAGTGAGATGCTAGAATATGACAGGATGTGGCTTTGGGGGGCTTCTCTTACATTGTGATGCTGGAACATGGTGGACTGTGGCTTTTGAGGGGGGTTCTCTTACAGAGAGATGCTGGAACATGGTGGGTTGTGGCTTTTGGGGGGGCTTCTCTTACAGTGAGATGCTGGAACAGGGCGGGCTGTGGCTTTGAGGGGGTTCTCTTACAGTGAGATGCTGGAACATGACGTGCTGTGGATTTTGGGGGCTTCTCTTATAGCTTCCCTAAGCTCTCTTCCTTTACTCCCACTTCCTTCAGGGTCACCCTGACTTGCTCCTTTTATTCACCCACCCCCCCCAGCGCCACGGCACTTATGTCCATATCGGTAATTTATTTATTTCTATTAATGTCTGTCTCCCCCTCTAGAGTTTATGCTTGTTGTGGGTGGGAAATATGTCTGTTATATTCTCCCAAGGGTTTAGTACAGTGCTCTGCACATATTAAGTGCTCAATAAGTATAACTGACTGACTGACAGGAGATGTGGATGTGGCTTAGGGAGGGGAAAAGGGCCAGGAATCCAGAGGATCATTGCCCATGGGAGGATCATATATCTGGACCCCAGAAGATGCTCCCCTTTGCCCCTGAAGAAGAGTCTGGTTGGCGTCCAGAGAGTGGAATTCATTCATAATAATAATAATAATAATGTTGGTATTTGTTAAGCACTTACTTTGTGCAGAGCACTGCTCTAAGCGCTGGAGTAGAGACAGGGTAATCAGCTTGTCCCACGTGGGGCTCACAGTCTTCATCCCCGTTTTACAGATGAGGTCACTGAGACACAGAGAAGTTAAGTGACTTGCCCACAGTCACCCAGCTGACAAGTGGCAGGGATGGGATTCGAACCCATGACCCCTGACTCCCAAGCCCGGGCTCTTTCCACCGAGCCACGATTCATTCATCCATTCAGTGGTATTTATTGAGCGCTTACTGTGCGCAGAGCACTGTACTAAGGGCTTGGGAGAGTACACTATGATAATAAACGGACACATTCCCTGCCCACAACGAGCTTAACGTCTAGAGGGGGAGAGAAACAATTAATAGAAACACGTAGATGACGGAAATGGACATAAGTGTTGTGAGGCTGGGAGGGGGGATGAATAAAGGGAGCAAGTCACGGCGACGCAGAAGCGAGTGGGAGAAGAGGAAAGGGGGGCTTAGTCGGGGAAGGCCTCATGGAGGAGATGTGACTTCAGTAAAGCTTTGAAGGGGTGTGTGTGTGTATGTGTATATCTATGTATGTATATATATATATATATATGTATATATATATATACATATATGGATAGATAGATATATATATATACACATACCCGGCCTGATCATATCAGTAGATCTGGGGTCTGGATATTACTAAGCACACTGGGCTGCTCTGAAAAGTTCATCAAGATTCTGAGGCAACTTCACGCCAACACGGCTGACTGGATCAGAGCCAAAAGTGCCCCGATTAAGCCGTTGCTCACTGCCAGAGGACGAGAGCCAGGCTCCGTGGCAGGCCCAGTCCCGCCACCCCGGAGAGTTGATGAGGCTGATGCCAGGACGATCGGGGAGGATCGTTTAGTGTCGCCGCGAAGGGAAAAAAATAGTGAATCGAAGTCCACGAACGGGCCCAAGGTGGAGGCAGATTTGGCTCCTGGAGGGTAAAGGAAAGAAAGAAAGAGCCGCGCGCTTTCGGAGTGGGATTCGACGTTGGGCCAGCGGCTCGCTCTGCGTCCTGGGGGGAGGTCCCTCGTGGGAGTTCCACGGGAGATGACGAACCCTGGCGGTTGGTAGCCCAACCTGCCACCTCACCTCACCGCTCTCCTCCTACAACTCAGCTCTCACACTTGGCTCCCTCTAATGCCAACCTTCTCACTGGGCCTTCATCTCATCTATCTCGCCGCCGACATCCTACTTCTGGCCCGGAACACCAACCCTCCTCGTATCTGACAGTTCCTCTCCCCAGACATCAAAGCCTCACCGAAGGCCCATCTCCTCCAAGAGGCCTTCCCCGACTGAGCCCTCCTTTCCTCTTCTCCCACTCCCTTCTGCGTCGCCCTGACTTGCTCCCTTCATTCATCCCCTCTCCCGGCCCCACAGCGCTTATGTCCATTCCTGTCATTTATTTCTATTAATGTCTGTTTCCCCCTCTAGACTGTAAGCTCGTTTTGGGCAGGGAATGTGTCTGCTTACTGTACTGTTGAACTCTCCTGATAGTACAGTGCCCTGCACACAGTAAGCGCTCAATAAATACCATTGACTGACTGATTGGCCCTGTCCCTGCCGCCCGCCGGTGGCCAGAGAGGAAACCTTTCTGTCCAAGTCTGATCCCTCTAGAGAAATGAAAGGACTCCAAGTTACCTTGTAGATGGTGACCTAATAATAATAATTATGATATTTGTTACGCACATACTTATGTGCCCAGCACCATTTTAAGTTCTAGGGTAGACCCAAGTTCATCAGGCCGGACACAGTCCCTATCCCACATGGGGCTCACACTCTTCATCCCCATTTTATAGACGAGGTACGGGGGGCCCAGGGAAGAGAAGCACTTTCCCAAGATCACACAGCAGACATGTGGTGGAGCCTGGATTAGAACCCAGGTCCCTCAGACACCCAGGCCTGGGCTCTATCCACTAAGCCACGCTGTCAATCTCCTGGGAGTGGCTGACAGTGATTCATTCATTCATTCAGTCGTATTTATTGAGCACTTACTTTGTGCAAGACACTGTAGTAGGCGCTTGGGAGAGTACAACAGAAAAATAAACAGATACATTCCCTGCCCAAGGCCAGCTAACCTGGGTTTCCCCATTTCTCCTATTCCTTTGGCTCACATCATTATTATTACTATTATTTGTTAAGTGCTTACTGTGTGCCAGACACTGCTCCCATTTGGGTTCTGCCCTAGGATTCCCATATGAGAAGCAGCGTGGCTCAGTGGAAAGAGCCCCGGCTTGGGAGTTAGAGATCACGGGTTCGTATCCCGGCTCTGTCACTTGTCAGCTGTGTGACTGTGGGCAAGTCACTCAACTTCCCTGTGCCTCAGTTCCCTCATCTGTAAAATGGGGATTAAGACTGTGAACCTCACATGGGACAACCTGATTACCCTGTATCTCCCCCAGCGCGCAGAACAGTGCTCTGCACATAGTAAGCGCTTAACAAATACCAACATTGTCATATTGTCCCTTCCAACTCCCACTGGTTCGGGAACCATCTTGGAACTAAGCCATTTGCGTACTCCTCCGGTGTGACTCAGAATTTAGGTCAAATACATTGAAAATGTTGATTTCATTTGTTTCACAACAGTGAGTCAAAGGATGGGAGGGGTGGTGTTTACCGTATTTATTTACAGCTGCCTGCTCCTCTAGTTGTGGGCAGAGAATGTGTATATTGTTGTATTGTACTTCCCCAAGAGCGTATTTCAGTGCTCTGCACACAGTAAGCGCTCCATAAATATGACTGAATGAAAAGTGAAAATAAAGCAATTTAAAAATCAAATTGTCCAGTTGTATAAGGATCCTGCAGAAAACCCACAACCCTAGAACAACGGCCTATGAAACATCTCACTTTATCTTCCATGGACTTTTAAACACGCTTAGCTTGAGTTTGGATTTAAGTTCTCGAGTTTCCATTTTTATATGGTTCGATTTTTCAGGGTTTTTGGTTTTTTTTGACAGTTTTGATGATTTGTGGTCTGGCTATTCCAGGCTGTTCCAGCTGGATAAGGGAGACGATTCAATCCCCATTCAACACATCCCAATTTCGTCCAAATCCAGAATTGGCTACACTGCCACAGACATGCCAAATGAGGATGAGCAGTAATGATAATTGTGGGATTTGTTCAACATTCACTGTGTATCAAGTAATGTAGTAAGTGCCGGGATAGCTGAAACAGCGTTCCTGTTCCACATGGGCTCGCAGTCGAAGGGGAAGAGAGAACAGGTATTCCCATTTTACAGATGGGGAAACTGAGGAACAGGGAACTGAAGCGATTCGCCCAAGGAATTAAGCAACTTCGTCTCATTCCAACCAGAGACGCTAAGTCAGAGGAGTTAGAAATATCCCTAGTGTTCAATCACAGACAGACAGAATGCTACGATTCTAAAGCCGGCTATTATTTATATTATTATTGATGAATTATTCATTGATTATTATTTATATTAATGTTTGTCTCCCCCTCTAGACTGTAAACTGACGGTGGGTGGGGAAAGTGTCTGTTACTCTGTTGAACTGTACTCTCCCAAGTAATTATTACAGTGATCTGCACACGATAAGCACTCGATAAATAATAACGATAATTTTGGTATTTATTAAGCGCTTACTATCTGTCAGGCGCCGCCCTAAGCACTGGGATGGATACAATCAAATTGGACTGGAAACAGTCCCTGTCCCCCATAGGGCTCACAGTCTCAATCCCCATTTTCCAGATGCGGTAACTGAGGCACGGAGAAGCGAAGTGACATGCCCAAGACCACACAGCAGACAAGCGCGGGAGCTGGGATTAGAGCCCATGACGTTCTGACTCCAAGGCCTGTGCTCCACTGATCGTTTGATCTACTCCACGAACTGCTGTCAAAACATACAGCGAGGCTTTTTAATGGTATTTGTTAAGCACTTAATATGTGTCAAGCACCCACCTAAGCGCTGGGGTAGATGAAAGGTTGGACACAGTCCCTGTCCCACATGGGGCTCACGGTCTAATAAGGGGGGAGGAGGATTTAATCTCCATTTTACAGATGAGGCTTTGGAGGCATGTTAAATGACTTACCCAAGGTCACACAGCAGAAAAGCGGTAGAGCCGGGATTAGAACCCATGACTTCTGACTCCCAGCCTCGCGCTCTATCCACCGGTCATCGCTGCTTCTTAGGGTTGGCGATGAGGATTTGTTGGGAGTTCGGGCTAAGGATGGAGATAAGCAAAGAACGCCCGTTCTTTCCTTTATGGTGTTTGCTAAACGCTCACTATGTGCCAGGCACCGTACTGAGTGCTGCGGTAGATGCAGTGTAATCAGGCCGGGCCCAGTCCCCGTCCCATGTGGGCCTCCCAGTCTCAATCCCCATTTCACAGATGAGGTCACTGAGGCAGAGGGAAGTGAAAAGAATTCCCGAGATCACACAGCAGACAACTGGAGAAGTCTGGGAATAGAACCCACGTCCTCGGACTCCCAGGCCCGTGCTCTATCCGCTAGGCCACAACGCTTCTCAGTTAGTTTGTCAGTTAGTCTGTGAAGCCTTTTAAACTTTCATTCATTCATTCAGTAGTATTTATTGAGCGCTTACTACGCGCAGAACACTGTACTAAGCGCAAACCTGCGGATCCATCAGTGGTATCTCTTGAGAGCACTATACTACGTGCTTGGGAGAGTATCCCGGAGTTAACGGCCAAGATTCCTCCTATTTAAACCGTGAGCCCCATTGGGGAGAGGGACTGTGTCCAACCTGATTAACTTGTATCTACTCCAGCGCTTGCAACAGTGCTTGGCACAGAGTTGAGAGCTTCACAAGTACCGTAAAAATGATCACCGCCCTCAAGATGTTTGCGGGAGGGGAGACCGACAGGAAAACAAATTACAGATAGGAAGAAGTGATAGGACATAAAAATACGTGCAAAAAGTGACAAGGGGGATTATGATTTTTGAAGTGCTCACGTGATACGGAAGTGATGAAATAGCAGTGTGGGCGAATGGTTAGAGCGCGGGCCTGGGAGTCAGAGGACCTGGGTTCTAATCCCAGCCTCCAGCACTTGTCTACTGTGTGACCTGGGGCAAGTTACTTAACTTCTCTGTGTCTCAGTTCCCTCGTCTGTAAAATGGGGATAAACTATCCGTGCTCCCTTTCTTTTATATAGCCGGGCCTCTGGGGAGCTGTGTCCGATCTGATTAAATAGGGGATTCGATACCTGTTCTCCCTCCTACTTAGACTGTGAGTCCCATGTAATAATGACGAAGGTATTTGTTAAGGGCTTACTAGAGAAGCAGCGCGGCTCAGTGGAACGAGCCCGAGCTTGGGAGTCAGAGGTCAAGGGTTCGAATCCCGGCTCTGCCACTTGTCAGCTGTGGGACTGTGGGCGAGTCAGCTTCTCTGGGCCTCATGACCTCATCTGTAAAATGGGGATTCACTGTGAGCCTCCCGTGGGACAACCTGATTACCCTGTATCTATCCCAGCGCTTAGAACAGTGCTCTGCACATAGTAAGTGCTTAACAAATACCAATATTATTATTATTATTATATGCCAGGCATTATACTAAGTGCTGGGGCGGATACAACCAAATCAAGTTGGACACAGTCCCTGTCCCACGTGGACTTCACAGTCTCAATTCCCATTTTACAGATGAGGCCCAGAGAAGTGTAGTAACTTGCTTAAGGTCCCACAGCAGACAAGTGGCAGAGCCAGGATCAGAACCCACGACCTTCTGACTCCCAGCCCACGCTCTATCCACTACGCCCGGTTCTTTCTCACAAGGGACCTGATAATCTTGTATCCACCCCCGAGCTTAGTACGGTGCTTGCCACATAATAAGCGTTCAACAGATACCACAATTATTATTATCATTAATGTCATTATTCCATCTACTCCAAGGCTTAGTGAAGTGCTTGACTCATTAGTAAGGGCTTAACGAACACCACAGTTATTATTTGGGTGAATGTGAGAGGGAGAAAGAAATCAATGGGGGAAGGTCTCCTGATTTCAGAAGGGCTTTGAAGACAGGGGAGTGGGGGTCTTTAGGATGGGAGGCGAATTCCAGTCAGGGGAGAGGACGTGAGGAAGAAATCAGTGGAAGGAGAGAGGACTGAGGCACGGCGAGTAGCTTGCCTTGAATCTCAATCCAATCTTTGAAAGGGATGATATTAGTATATCCATTTTCTGGGGATTAGTTGTTATTTTTTTGACCCGCCACCCCAGGGAACATTTATCCAGGTACAAGATTTCCTTAGTGCCTTTGGGTTCTTTAGATCCACCCCTGACATTTCAGTAAGCTCACTGTGGGCAGGGAATGTGCCTTTTTATTGTTGTGTCGCATTCTCCCAAGCGCTTAGTACAGCACTCTGCACACAGTAAGCGCTCAATAAGTACACCTGACTGACGGACTGATCACAGCAGGCAGCACAGCACAGCCTTTCTTGTTCCAGGCCCGTAAGTCCAGACAGCCCTACAAGTCTGAGACCGTCACACCCCTCTAGACTGGAAGCTCACTGCGGGCAGGGAACGTGTCTTCCAACTCTGTTGTACCGGACTCCCCTAGGTGCTTAATCCAGCGCTCCGCACACAATAAGAACACAGTCGATCTACTGATCTAGCCGTGGGGACATACCGCCAGCCTAATTATAGCCATTAAAAGTCCTGGGCAAATCTCAGACACGGATCCGCGTTTCAAAAACCCGACGTCGCAGAAGTCTTATTCGGAAGGGTTTCTTATTGTTTTCGATCTGAACACATGGTTCGCATCAAGAGAATAACTTGTGGTTGGGAGGGAGGGTGTATTCAAAGGTTACCCGGCTCACGCAGATCTTAACAACCTCTTCAAAGTTTCAGCTCTCAGAGAGTATCAGCCATTTCATCCCACTCAGCACAAACCATTCTGCCCATGTTATCTGCGTGTCAGAGAGGGCATTCATTACAGCTATGCGTGTTGCTCGGAACTACGTGTGAAGGTATTTCACTGCAGCTCTTTTCTTTGCAAAATCTCTTCGGGATCTCACCTCCTCTGCTCTACCAACTCTGAACTCCGCACGACGTGGCCAGCGAAGCTGTTTGCCCTGTCTAGAGTGCTCTGCGCATAGTAAGCGCTCAATAAATACCACCGATTCGTGTTTCAGGGGCAACTTACCTTAGGCAGTGGTTTCTTCGGGCGTCTAGAGAGGCCCTGTATCTGGTAGCCCTCGATTTCAGAAGTCTTCTTAGGGATTGTCCTTGGGGTTTTCAAGCACATGCAGAAGCAGGGTTCTCTCTCTTTCCTTCTAATAATAATAATGATGATATCTGCGAAGCACTTACAATAATTATGGTGTTTGTTAAGTGCATACTATGTGACAAGCACTGTTCTAAGCGCTCGGGTGGATGCAAGGTGATCAGGTTGTCCCATGTGGGGCTCACGGTCTCAATCCCCATTTTAGTAACTGAGGCCCAGAGAAGTGAAGAGACTTGCCCAAGGTCCCACAGCAGGCAAGTGGCAGCGTGGGGATTAGAACCCATGTCCTCTGACTCCCAAGCCTGGGCTCTTTCTACTGAGCCACACTGCTTCTCTATTAGTATGTGCCAGGCACTGTACTAAGCGCTGAGGTGGATACAAGCACATGGATTAGGACAAAGTCCCTGTCCTATGTGGGGCTCACAGTTTCAAACTCCATTTTGAAGATGAGGTAACTGAGGCCCGGAGAAGTGAAGTGACTTGCCTAAGGTCACACAGGAGACAAATGGTGGAGCCGGGATTAGAACCCGTGACCTTCTCCTCTTCCTCACCTCTGCCCCCTCGTTTCTAGAAGCCGTGCGCGGCTGGCAGCCTGTTTTCCCAAGGGAGGAGGAGACGTCGACACGGTGCGGACTTATCGGAGAAGCAGCGTGGACTAGTGGAAAGATTTCGGACCTAGGAGTCGGAGGCCCTGGATTCTAATCCGGGATCTGCCACTTGTCTCCTGTGTGACCCTGGCCAAGTCACTTCACTTCTCTGGGCCTCCGGTCCCTCATCTGTAAAATGGGGATTCTCCCTCCTACTTACAATGTGAGCCCCATGGGGGACCTGATTATCTCAAGTGTAGCCCAGCAACTAGTACCTCTCCTTGGCACATAGCAAGCACTTAGCAAATATCATAATACAATTTTTAAAAAAGGCTGCAAAGACAGAAGGGCTTGTTGAGAGCCTGAAAATATTATTGTTATTACTATCATCATCATCATCATCATCATTTTCAGGCCTTAACAAGCCTTTCTGTCTTCCCAGCTTTTTTCTTTTCCTGCAGTATTTGTTAAGCACTTATTTTGTGTCAGGCACTCTTCTAAACCCTGGGGTAGATACAAGCTAATCAGTCCATGCCTTAATCCCCATTTCCCAGATGAGGTAACTGAGGCCCAGAGAAGTGAAGCCACTTGCTCGAGGTCCCACAGCAGATAAATGGCAGAGCTGGGATTAGAACCCAGGTCCTTCTGACTCCCAGGCCCAGGCTCTAACCACTAGACCATGGCAATTCTGCCACTGGTTTGCTGGGAGAAGTATGTGAGCCCCACGTGGGACAGGGACTGTGTCCAATCTACCCCGGCGCTTAGAACGGTGCTTGACACGTAGTAAGTGCTTAACAAATACTATTATTATCATTATTATTACTAACAGAGACGACCTCCCACCCCCACGCCAAATTCCCGCCTTCCGCCACTCCCACTCCCAGCTCCTGGATATCTAAGACCACCACAACCAGAGTTCCTTTCCTTCTCCTCCCAGGAGACTTCATGCGCTCGGCTGTTGAATATGAGGACGATGGCCAAAAACCTTGCACATTTTCCCTGGTTTACACATCTGCTCACCCTTGCATCATCCGTGATTTGGGAATCATCCATGACGATCACTCAGACCAATTAAAGACAGGTCAAAGATACAATTAGTTTTGGAAGGCTCAGTGGGATGGAAATTTGGTGTTCTTTGAATGTTAAAACAGGGCATTAAGGACAAAAAAAGGATTCAGATCTGCTTTCCATTCCATCCGTCAGTCAATCTATGGTATTTAGTGAATGCTTACTATATGCAGAGCACTGTACTAAACGTTTGGGAGAGTACAATTCAGTAGAATTAGCCGACAGTTCCCTGCCCGTAACGAGCTTACATACTAAACAAAACTTTTCTCAGAGAAGGCCTTGCTTGACAGAGGTGGAAGGAAGATAGCTGATCTAGAAAGAGCATTGCCCAAGGAAAGCTCGGTTTAATTTCCTCCCAGGGGATCCCAGGGTTTCACTCTGAGTCCTAAAGCAGAGAGAATCTTAATTTAGCTTCAGTGAAAATAATCAGACTGTCACCTTCTGATTCCACCAAAAAAACAAAGTCACTGAACGATCCCTGTCAGATCTTTAAGTTCAACAGGAGAGTCGGGACTCAGAGACCAACTGAGACTATTGTTCACCAATCAATCAGGGCATCATATTCTTGAGCACCTACTGTGTGCAGAGCACTGTTGTAAGTGCTTGGGAGAGTAAAATATTACAGAATCGGTTAGTAAATCCCCTGTCCAAAAGGAGCTTATAGTCTAGAGGGGGAGACCGACAGTAATAGAAGTAAATAAATTTCAGACAGGCACGTAAGTGCTGCGGGGGCAAATCCAATAGGGAAGGCAGTGGGAGAAGAGGAAATGAGGGCTTATTTGGGAAAGGCCTCTTGGAGGAGATGCGATTTTGATGAGGCTTTGACGGCGGGGAGAGTGACCGTCCGTCAGATATGAAGAGGGAAGATGCGGGCGAGGGGTCGGCAGGGAGATCGAGGTACCGCGAGTCGGTTGGCGTTAGAGGAGCGGAGTGTCAGGCTGGGTTGTAGTAGGGAATCAGGGAGGTGAGGTAGGAGGAGGCAAAATGATTGACGGCTTTAAAGCCAGTGGTGAGAGTTTCTGTTTGAGTGGCAACCACAGGAGGCTCTTGAGGTGTGTGGAAACAGGAACTGAATGTATCTTCAGAATAATGATCCAGGCAGCAGCGCGAAGTACGGACTGGAGCGGAGAGAGACAGGAGGCAGGGAGGTCAGCGAGGAGCCTGATGGCATAATCAAGGCGGGATAGGACAAGTGCTTGGATTGACACGGTGGCAGGCTGGATGGAGAGGAAAGGGTGGATTTTTAGCGATACTGTGAAGGGTGAACCTACAGGGTCTGGTGACAGATTGAATTATGTGGGTTGAATGATAGAGAGGAGTAAAGGATAACGCCAAAGTTACGGGCTTGCGAGACAGGGAGGGTGGTGGTGCTATCTACAGTAACTAACAGCCACCTAGCGGGCGAGTAAATAAGAGAAATCTCGATATTATACCAGAATCCTTTTCCGATTCTGATGAGCATTTAGACTCAACCCATTAGAGTCATTTAAGAGAGGATTATTCACTCTCTCCAACAAACGCAGAAGGGCCTAGTAGCAAAAAACATGGGGCTGGGAGTCTGAGGACCTGGGTTCCATTCTTGGCTCCTCCATTGGTCTGCTGTATGACTGTGGGCAAGTCACTTAACTTCTCTGTGTCACAGTTACTTCATCTGTAAAATAGGTATTAAATCCTCCTCCCTTCAATTTAGACTGTGACAGGGACAGGAACTGCCTCTAACCTAATTACTTTGTATCTACTCCAGCGCTTAGTACGGTTCCTGTACAGTTCCTTAACAAATACCATTAAAAACAACAACCCTGAAGTGGCCTTTTGGATTGTTTGGAGTTTTGTACAGTGTAACGCCTGGGAGACAGATGTATAGAATAGCTTCCGGCCAGTCGGAAGGCAAACATCACCAAAGGTCTGTCGGTTGATCGTATTTTTTGAGTGCTTACTGCACTAAGTGCCTGGAAGAGTACACTATAACCGTAAACGGTCACATTACCCTCCCATAATGAGCTTACAAGCAATACAACTGCAGAAGAGGAAAGGAGCCTTTCCAAAATGGCACCCGAAATGTCCTGTTCATTTTTTCTTCAGCAGGAGACTGGTATAGATTCCCAAAACCAGTGCTGAATGGAGCCTTCCAAATCTAGCTTGAGAATAGCAACGTGGCCGATTGGACGGGGCACGGGCCTGGAAGTCAGAAGGGTTCTAATCCCGGCTCCGCCACGTAATAATGACAGTGTTGGTATTTGTTAAGCGCTTACTATGTGCAGAGCACTGTTCTAAGCGCTGGGGTAGACACAGGGGAATCAGGTTGTCCCACGTGGGGCTCACAGTCTTAATCCCCATTTTACAGATGAGGGAACTGAGGCACAGAGAAGTGAAGTGACTTGCCCACAGTCACACAGCTGACAAGTGGCAGAGCCATAGCAGCCACGTGTCTGCTATGGGGCCTTGAGCAAGTCACTTCACTTCCCCGGGGCTCAGTGACCTCATCTGTAAAATGGGGATTAAGAGTGTGAGCCCCACGTGGGACAGGGACTTGTGCCTATTATTGTTATCAAGTGCCATCGAGTCATTTCTGATTCATAGCGACTCTACGGATATATTTTCTCCAGAAAGTCCTGCCTTCTGCCATAATCTGTAACCTTTTTTAACGGTTCTCCCGTTATCCTTGTTATGGTCTCTATGCACCCAGCTGCCGCTCTGCCTCTCCCACGTTTTCCCCGGACTTTTCCCAGCATTAGAGTCTTCTCCAGAGAATCAGTCCTCCCGACTAAGTGTCTAAAATATGTTAATCTAAGTCAAGCCATTTGCTCTTCCAAAGACGACTTTGGCTTCGTTTGCTCCAAAATCCATTTGCTTGTTTTTCCGGCAGTCCACGGCATTCACAGAAGCCATCTCCAACCCCACATTTCAAAAGAATCGATGCGCTCTCTATCCTGTTTTTCCCCCGTCCAGCTTTCCAACTTGTACTTACCCTAGTGCTTAGTTCAGTGCGAGGCGTATGATGAGCGCTTAACAAGTGCCATAATTAATACCGTCATTAACCAATTTCCCGCTCCAGTCGACTTCCAGGAGTAAATCAGCCCTAATCTCTTTGATTCCCCACGTCCAAATAAGACCAACATCTTGGCTTCTCTGGGAAGGGAAGAGTCCGTCTTAAGTCGCTGGGTTCATCAGTGTGGAGGAAAGATGGCAATTGGCTTGTTCCCCCTCTCCCCTAAGGCATCTTCTCCTCTTTCACCTCTCCTTGGGAACAAAAACAGCGGGCCGTCGAAATCTGGCAGGAGGGAAGGAAGGGGGCTCGGGGAGAGTGGACGTAGCGTCCATCCCCACCGTAAGTTTATTTTCTTTTCGGGGCTGAATATTCAGTTCTCCAAAGAGACTTCTTTTCAGGGATTCTGTGCCAAGCATCGGTCATTGAGATTCGGTGCCAAACATCCAATGTGCCCAGAAGCAAGAGCGTCACCCCCGTGGATCAGGGTGGTTTTTCTCTTTCCAACCTCTGGCAGAGGAGAGGAGGAAGGCGAGGAGCAGTTTCTAATAATGTTGGTATTTGTTAAGCGCTTACTCTGTGCCGAGCACTGTTCTAAGCGCTGGGGTAGACGCAGGGGAATCAGGTTGTCCCACGAGGGGCTCACAGTCTTCATCCCCATTTTACAGTTGAGGGAACTGAGGCACTCAGAGGTTAAGTGACTTGCCCAAAGTCACACGGCTGACGAGTGGCTGAGCCGGGATTCGAACCCACGACCTCTGACTCCAAAGCCCGTGCTCTTTCCACTGAGCCACGCTGCTTCTCTATCACCTGTTCTGTTTCTGATCACCTTTCGACCCCAGTAGGTAATAATAACACTAATATCAATAGTGTTATTTGTTAAATAAATTTAACAACAAACTGGGAAAGCAGCGTGGCTCAGTGGAAAGAGCCTGGGCTTCGGAGTCAGGGGTCATGGGTTCGACTCCCGGCTCTGCCACTTGTCAGCTGTGTGACTGTGGGCGAGTCACTTCACTTCTCTGGGCCTCAGTGACCTCATCTGGAAAATGGGGATGAACCGGGAGCCTCACGTGGGACGACCCGATGACCCCGTATCTACCCCAGCGCTTAGAACAGTGCTCTGCACATAGTAAGCGCTTAACAAATACCAACAAATAACAACATTATTAAATGCTTACTGTGTGTCAGACATTGTATTAAGTGCTGGGGTAGATACAAGATGATCGGCAGCTTGGCTTAGTGAAAAGAGCACGGGCTTGGGAGTCAGAGGTCATGGGTTCTAATCCCGGCTCCGCCACTTATCAGCTGTGTGACTTTGGGCAAGTCACTTAGCCTCTCTGTGCCTCAGTTACCGCCTCTGTCAAATGGGGATTAAGACTTAGTCCCACGTGGGGCAACATGATTACCTTGTACCTACCCCAGCGCTTAGAACAGTGCTTGCCACACAGTAAGCGCTTAACAGATACCATTATTATTATGATTCTTATCCAGTCGGATGCAGTCGCTGTCCTCCATAAGGCACAGAGTCTTAATCCCCAGTTTCCAGGTGAGGGAACTGAGGCCCAGCGAAGTCGAGTGACTTACCCGAGGTCACACAGCAAAGTGGAGGAGCTGGGATTAGAACCCAAGTCCTTCCGACTCCCAGGCCCAGCTCGATCCTCTCGGCCTTGCTGAGGTGGCTGCCCTGAGACTTGGCAGTTGTGCCGGGGGATTCACCCTCTGAGTGTCGAGTAGAGGAAGCCCATCCAGAAGGCACGGAAGGTGGCTGCGGGGGAGGTGGAAGTTTGCTAGAAGAAGGGGAACATCTGCCCCTGACAGCAGCTGGAAATAGGATGTACGGGTCGAAAACTGCCATCCAAAACTGCGATTTATTTTCGGGGGGAGGTGGCGGCGAGATTAAAGATCTGCCAAATCGACCACAGACAGACTTGGTTCCCAGGCTCCCGACCGCCATTTCCACCTTCGGTCATGTTCCGCTTAACAATAATAATACTGTTGGTAGTTGTTAAGCGCTTACTATGTGCCGAGCACTGTTCTAAGCGCTGGGGTGGATACAGGGTCATCGGGTCGTCCCACGTGAGGCTCACCGTCAATCCCCATTTTCCGGATGAGGGAACTGAGGCCCAGAGAAGTGAAGTGACTCGCCCACAGTCACCCAGCTGACAAGTGGCAGAGCTGGGATTCGAACTCATGCCCTCTGACTCCCAAGCCCGTGCTCTTTCCACTGAGCCACGCTGCTTCTCCAAGAGAAGCTTAGAGATCTGAGCATCGGACCGCGCATTCTACCCATCGGTCGGCGACATCCTTCCCCGGAATACAGACTGCGTTCCCAGCTTCAATGCGTCCAGCAGAACGTTTACTTTGCTCTCGGCAAGATAAAGTTTTAAGCGCCACCCCCGTACGCCCCAACTCCTGACCTCCCCTATTTAATAAAAATGATAAATTTCACGTTTTAATCATTTCTGCTGATTCCAGATGAGAGCCAAGCAGGCTCCCAGCCAATCCCCTTTAGTCATAACATCAACAATGCCCCAGTGATCCAGTCAGTCTTGACTCTCCGCTCACTCCGGAGGCCGTCAGCAGCGAACAAATGGGTTGGCATGCCTGCCTCACTACACCCCTGGGACCGCAGTCCGATTTTGAGAACTGCCAACTGGGTCAGGAATTCCCGATTGCAACCGGCCGGCTCTCCCGCTGCCCTTCCTCACCGACTCCACTCCCCCCGCGGCTCCCCTGGCCGCCCCCCCCGGCCCGTCTTGGACTCCTGGGCGCAAATGACGGTGACCCATCAGGACGGGATCAGAGCCATTCTTCTGACGCTTTGACCCACGCGGGATTCCGGCCCAAACAGCCACGTGGCAGAATGCCAGGCCTCCAATCCCTAAAGCTTCTCTTTTGTGCACAGAATAACGGTCTCCGGCCCCGGCGTAAAACAACATGTACTCATCGGATAAGATCGAAAGTTGCCCTTCAAGGCGGAAAGGAAATCCATATTCGATTGCATTCTCCCAAGTGCTCGGTGCAGTGCTCTGCACACAGTAATAATAATAAAAATAACCATGATGGTCTCTGTTGAGCGCTTCCTATGTGCCAAGCTCTGTCCTAAGCGCTGGAAGAGATACAAGGTAGTAAGCAGGTTGTCCCACGGGGGGCTCGCAATCTTCATCCCCATTTTACAGATGAGGGAACTGAGGCACAGAGAAGTGAAGTGACTGGCCCAAAGTCTCACCGCTGACAAGTGGTGGAGCCGGAATTAGAACCCATGACCTAAATATTCTGATTCTGATTGTATGTACATTGTATGTACATTGCATGTATGTCCAGGACCATGCACATTCTGATTGTGCGTGTCATGGCTCATCCATTTGGCTCTGGATAACTTTTCAGGCATAACTCTCAGCACAATTATTCTTACTCTTTGGCCTCAGGGAATAGGCTAAGACGAAGTGGAATAATTCCCCAAGGCACTGTTTCATTCATTCATTCAGCCATATTTATACAGCGCTTATTGTGTGCAGAGCACTGTACCAAGCGCTTGGGAGACTACAACAGTAAACAGATACGCTCCCTGTCCGCAACGAGCTGACAGTTCAGAAGGGACGGGGCAGACACAGAGCACTTTACGAAAATCACAGTCATTATTACTAGCCAGTCTCGTCTTGTCTTATTCCGTCGAGTCGCCTCCGACCGGAGCGACTCCATGGCTACGTCTCTCCCAGAACGCCCCGCCTCCGTCTGCCATCGTTCTGGTAGTGGATCCGTCGAGTTTTCTTGGTGAAAATCCAGAAGTGGTTCACCATCGCCTTCTTCCGCCCAGTCAACTCGATTCACGACTCTCTCCCAGGCCGCTGCTGCCCAGCACGGGTGAGTTTCGACTTGCCTTCCACTCGCTAGCCACCGGCCAAGCTAGGAATGGAATGGACAGGCCTCTGTTTCACTCTCCCTCCCGTAGTCGGGACTCTCCGGGTGCCATCCCGAGAAGGGCATTCCTAGTCGCCCTCCTTGATATCCATGCTCATTCCTAACCCTAAAAACTCCTTAGGGGTAGGGATTGTGACTTCTAACTTTAGTGTATTTTCCCAAGCGCTTAACCCAGTGCTTGGCACTGAGTGAGCCCTGAACAGCTGTAGTAATAGTATTTATTAAGCGCTTACTGCGTGCAAAGCACTGTACTAAGATCTGGGCAAGAATACACTGGGGAGAATTAGGCAGGGTCCCTGCCTCCCCAGGGGCTCCCGATCTAATGCTATTAATTAATTGATTGTTCAAATTTGGACCACTCACCCTGAATTTACCCACATCCTTCTTAAACCTACCGATGTTTTCTGATAGCCCAATGTCTTGAAATAAAGATTTTCTTTTAATGGTATCTGTTAAGCGCTTACTACGTACCAAGCCCTGTACTAAACTAATCGGGTTGGATACAGTCCCTGCCCGACACGGGGAAGCCGGTTTTAACCCCATTTTGTAGACGGGGTAACGGAGGTAGAGAGAAGTGAAGTGACCCACCCAAGGTCATGCAGCAGCAATTGGAGGATCCGGGATTGGAACCCAGGTCCTTCTGACTCCCAGGTCCCTGCTGTATCCACTGGGCTACACTGCTTCTCAAGGATTCCATGTTTTCCACCAGGAGTGTGACTTTGGGCTTCAGGGATGCTCTGGAGTTAAATGAATAGCAAGCCCTTCCCCAGCCTCCTTGGTTCTGTAAACTCGAACCCAAATCCTTCTTAGCCTGCCTCTCCCTAGAATGCAGAGCCCGGATCCTTGCGGTCTCCCCTTGGATGGCAATCTTTCCATTCCTTCCTAACTACCCAATTCTAGTTCATTCTTTCTAAGAGGGGCGGCCCAGAATATTGACTTACAACTGGCTGAAGGCACTTTTTTATTCATTCAATCATATTTTCTGAGCGCTTATCGTGTGCTAAGTATACTGTACTAAACATTTAGCACTGTACTAAGCGCTTATTGAGGAAATGGGTTCGGGTAGTGAGTATCCTGGTTTCACAAGAGGTTCAAAGCCTAAACATTAACTGATGTAGTTATTCGCACCCACACTGGTGAATACCTACTTATGCAACTGTATGTTTGATGATTTATTTTGATTATTTTAGCTGTAAATATCTGTATGTCTGTCTCACTTTATTAGAGGGTAAGCCTCTTGTGGGCAGGAAACGCATCGTTTCTATGTGTCGTCCTTCTCAAGTGCTTAGTACAATCAATCAGTCATTCATTGATATTTACTCATCTCTTACTATGTGCAGAGCACTGTACTAAGCACTTAGGAGAATATACTACAACAGAAGCAGCTGACACATTCGCTGCCCATAATAAGCGTATGTGTAAAGGGGAAACAGTTATTAATATAAATAAGTTTAGAACGCACGATGCACCTAGTAAGTGCTTAACAAATGTCATCATCATTATTATAATAAGTAATACATAATATAATGAGTAATTTCTAAAATACAATTTAAAGATGTGTACATAAGTGCTGTGGGATTGGGGGTGGGGTGGATATCATATATCCAAAGGCCCCAGATCCAAATACATAGATGACCCAGAAGGGAGAGCCAGCTGGGAAGAAGAGGGTTTAATCTGGGAAGACCTCCTGGAGGAGATGTGATCTTAGTAAGGCTTTGAAGGTGGAGAGAATAGGGGTCTGACGGTGTTCGATCTAATTATCCGATATCTACCTCAGAGCTTAATAAGCGCTTAACAAATACCACCTCATACCTAAACGAACCTTTTTCAATCCGCGACTCCAATGATTTTCAGTTTCCAAATTGCCATTAGGGCACTTGGCCCGAATTTCAGACCTCAAACTACCCACCAGAAGTCTTCAGTCTCCCCGCTTCCAATCCACAGTACAACCTGTTGCTCAGTTCCTCGAGGCAGAGGATCACTTGCCAGACATCTCTCAACTCCTCAAATCCCCTGACCTTGGATAAGTCACTTCACTTCTCTGTCCCTCAGTTCCCTCATCTGTAAAATGGGGATGAAGACTGGGAGCCCCATAGGGACAGGGACGGTGCCCAGCCCGATTATCTTGTAACTATCCCAGCTTTTAGGACAGTCCCCGTGGCCCAGAGAAGCGAAGTGAGTTGCACAAATTCACACAAGCAGACAAGTGGCAGAGCAGGGATTAGAACCCAGGTCCCTCTGACTCCCAAGCCCGTGCTCTACCCGCTAGGCCACGATGCTTCTCTGACTCTTATCCCCTTTAGCACTTACTAAGCGCTCCCTGTATGCAGAGCACTGTACTAAGCACTGGGAAAGGATAGAGAGGTGGAAATTAGATAAATGGTCCCTGACGTTGAAGGAGCTCACAATCTAAAAGTGTAAGGGGGAGAGACACCTAAGTATAGGTGAAAATAAAATACTAAAGCAGCATAGACAACAAGGACAAAAACTCAGATTACAAATCAGAATCAGTAAGGGCACTGTAGTTAGAGGAGCAGAATTTTACTTTATTTTATCTTATTCCCTATCCTCAGCACTAATGTTTATATGTCTGTTTTAATTGAGGTTTTCATTTGCTTATTCGTTTGCTTATTTTGCTTAACTCGAAATGTTTTTTCTACTCCCAAGCAGCATGGCACAGTGAGAAGCAACATGGTGTAGTGAGAAGCCGTATGACGCGTTGGATAGAGCACAGGCCTGCGAGTCAGAAGGTACTGGTTTCTAACCCTGACGCCACCACTTGTTTGCTGTGTGAACTTGGGCAAACCACTTCGCTTCTCCGTGCCTCAGTTCCCTCACCTGTAAAATGGGGATTGAGACTGTGAGCACCGCGTGGGACCGGGACTGTGTCCAACCTGATAAACTTGTATCTATCCCAGTGCTTAGTACACTGCCTGGCACAGAGTAAGTGCTTAACAAATACCAAAATTATTATCATTATTATTATTATTACCTTCCTGCCCACAGTTTGTAAGTAGTTTCTGTCGCTCTGTCTTCCCCCGTAGACTGAGCTACTTGTCTCCGTATTTCAAGCGCTGAGTGCAGAGCACTTAGTAGCCGCTCAAGTACCGCTAATTGAGTGATTCATCGACTTTCAGATGAATTCCCAAGCGGTTGGACGACGACATCAAAGCCCCTAAAGGAGGAATCCTTCCCAAAGGTGTATTCCAACATCTGAAGGGAAATGGCTTCAATACCAATGGGAAGCCGTACCGGAAAATTTCCCAAGATGAAAGTGTTTGAAATCGAGCCCAGGGAAAACTGTCATTAGGCCAAGACCAAGACCTCACCGAGAGCGGTAGATACCGTCGCTTTTCTGCTTTCATCCGGAAGGCCTTTGGCTGACTGTAAGCCCAGAAGACTGGGTTTCCGGTCCCCATTTCCTCAGAATTCAGGCGTGGCTTGGAATTCGACGGGAAGGGACAGGATGCCGTCTGGACCTGAGGAAAGGTGACCCTATGGAGCACAGAGGTGCGAGCTCTATTGGGTGGGGCGGGGTGAGGGGAGCAAGGCTTCCGGACGGGAGGGGACGGTGTCCTCCTCATTCCCGCCACCGCCTTTGGAGCGGGATTCCGTCTCCTTCATTCATTCGATCGTACTTATCGAGCCCTTACTGTGTGCAGAGCACTGCACTAAGCGCTAGGAGAGTACGATATTAAATATAACAGACACGTCCTCTGCCCACAGTGAACCCTCTCTCACCTGTGGTCACCAATAAGACCCAAGAGGTCCTAAGCAGGGCTAAAGAAGGCCACTGGGAGAGACTTTTTAGCCTCCCCCCGCTTAATCAATCAATCAGCGGTATTTATTCAGTCAGTCAATCGTATTTATTGAGTGCTTCCTGTGTGCAGAGTACTGTACTAAGCGCTTGGAAGAGTACAATTTATTGAACACTTACTCTGGGCAGAGCACTGGACTAAGAGATCGAGAGAGTTCAATACATCACCCCACCCTCAGCCCCGCAGCACTGACGTAACATAGCCGTAATGCATTTATTCATATTCACATCTGTCTATCCCGCTGGACTGTAAGATCGTTGTGGGCAGGGAATGTGTCCTTTACATTGCGAGAAGCAGCGCGTCTCAGTGGAAAAAGCCCGGGCTTGGGAGTCAGAGGTCGGCTCCACCGCTTCATTTCTCTGGGCCTCAGTTAACCTCATCTGTAAAATGGGGATTAAGACTGTGAGCCCCCCATGGGACAACACGAATGCGCTGTATCTCTCCCAGCACTTACAACAGTTCTTGGCACATAGTCAGCGCTTAACAAATACCATCATCGTTATTATTATTATTATTATTCCAAGTGCTGGGCATACAGTAAGTGCTCAATAAATATGATCGACCGATCGACAGACTTGGGTCCATATCCTTGCATTCGGTTTATTCCCCTACCGGTAGTCTATTTTCAGACCCGTCTCCCCCACTGGACTTTAAACTCCTTGAGAGCTGGTATCGTCTCTAACTGTTGCCGAATTGTAAAGTCCAAGCGCTTAGTACGGTGCTCTGCACATAGTAAGCGCTCAATAAATACTATCGAATGAATGAATAACTCCATCATACCCTCCTGAGTATTTAGTACGGTGCTCCATACAGAGTAAGCATTCAGTCGACGCTGTGGATTGATTATAGAAATCTCCAGCCAGCAGGGCTAAGCATTTTGTACACCAGAGATTAACCCATTGATCGGTTTCCATCCGAGGCAGGAGATTTGGCTCACGCTCACGAGCTGCCCCGAGAAGCAGCGTGGCGTAGCGGATAGGCCACGAGGCTGGGACTCAGAAGGTCATGGGTTCTAATCCCGGCATCCCCCCTTGTCTGTTGAGTGACCTAGGGAGAGTCGCTTCACTTCTCTGGGCCTCAGTTACCTCATCTGTAAGATGGGGATGGAAACAATGAGCCCCACGTGGGACAGGGACTGTGTCCAACCCTATTTGCCTGTATACACCCCACTGCTTAGTACAGTGTCTGGCACACGGTAAATGCGTAACAAATACCGTAATTATTATCATCCTAAGAGGGGCGACCCTCCCCAAGCCCCCCACCACACCCTGTTTGCGTTTTATCAGCCCACAGACATTAGGATGGAACATTTCTGTCTTCAGGAGGCTACCTTGTAAATGAAAAGTCCAAAGACAACGGAGAACAAGTTCAAACAAACGCGCAGACCCGAAGCCGAACGGCTAACAACACGAGTTGGTCTGACCGAGCCTCGTCGAGTTTTCTTTGGGAAGAGGGAGAGGGACATGTCCAGACATCTCCCCCGTTCTCTCTCTCTCTCTTCCTTATTTCTATTAACACAGTGAGGATGTGGGTTAGTTATCATGGACTCCTGCTTACGCGGCCTGAATTTCCGACCCATCTACAACCTTCCCGCTGGGATCCTCGAGGGGTGGCAGAAAGATGGGGAAGAGGGACAGGGTCAAGGAGATTTGGGTGAGGAGGAGTTGGCAGAAGCTACAATTCATCTCTCCCTCTGTCCCTGTCTTTTGTCCCCCAAACTCCTCTGAACGGATTTTTCTGCCACCTCTCTTTCAGCCCCACAGCACTTACGTCCTTATCTGTAATTTTATTTATTTCTATGAATGTCTGTCTCCCTCTCTAGACTGTAAGCTCGCTGGGGGCAGGGAATGTGTCTGTTGTATCGCTATATTGTATTCTCCCAAGGTTGAGTACAGTGCTCTGCACGCAGTAAGCTTTCGATAAATGAATGAGAAGCAGCGTGGCTTAGTGGAAAGAGCCGGGGCTTGGGAGTCAGAGGATGTGGGTTCTAACCCCGCCGCTTGCCTGCTGTGTGACCTTGGGCGAGCCACTTAACTTCTCTGTGCCTCAGTTACCTCATCTGTAAAAGGGGGATTAAGACTGTGAGCCCCATTTGGGACAGCCTGATTAGCTTCTATCTATCCCAGCACTTAAAACAGTGCTTGGCACTTGGTAAGCGCTTAACAAATACCAACATTATTATTAATACATACAACTGACTGACTGAGAGGAGGTTTATTAGCATGCATTGGCCACAGAAATGATCTGAGTCCCCTCCTCTCTATCCCAAGATGTATTTAACTCAATAAATACGATACACTGACCGACTCTTCTGCTCATCCTGTCTCCTGTCCTCTCCCTTACCTGACCTTTGCCAGTTGATGGAACTCTTAATCTAGCCAAGCCTGGAGGGAGAGAGAGGGAGAAGAAGAGAAGAGGAAAAGAGAGAAGAGAAGAGGGGTAGAAAGAGGAGAGAAGAGAGAGAAGACAGAGAGACAGAGACCGAGACAGACTGACACTCACTGCACACTGTACTTTTAGTCAGTTTACAACATAATTAGCTTGGGGCAGGAGGTTGCCTGATTTACAGGACTTTTTTCAAGATAACAATGGAGTGTCTCAGCTAGATAAGGAAGAAGAAAAAGTTGAAAAGCAGCATTGCCTAGTGGAAACAGCCCAGACCTGAGAATCAGGAGATCTGGGTTCTAATCCCAACTCTGTCCCTTGCCTGCTGTGTGATCTTGGGCAGGTCACTTCGCTTCTCCGGGCCTCAGTTTCCTCATCTGCAGAATGGGGATTAAGACCGTGATCCCTGTATGGGACAAGGACTGAGTCCAACCTGATCGACTTGTATCTACTCCAGCGCACGGTATAGTATTAATTATTATAATTATTACCGTCATAGGTAATAAACAGAACATGGACTAGGAATAACGTGAGTCACTCCAACAGGCTTATGCTGGAAATCAAAGTCTCTGTCCTCCCTTCTCTGTATACTTCAGGCAAGATTGAGTTTTGGCCTGCTAATTCAAGATGATTGAGAACAAAGGATTTGGGATGGTTTTCCCTTGAAGGGTCCAGACAGAATGCTAACATTGGCAGCGTCATCCCCCGCTCAATCGGTCAATCAAACAATCTTATTTATTAAGCACTTACTCTATGCAGAGCACTACTTCAAGCACAAAGGACAGCATAGTAGAGTTAGTTGACATGATGCCTGTCCTCAAGGACTTGGACAAGTTAGCATGGAAGGCAGACACTACACCGAATTACTGGGAAGGGGAAGCGACAGAGTTTAAAGATCGATACGTAGGTTTTATCGGAAGGGAATAATAATAATGTTGGTATCTGTTAAGCGCTTACTATGTGCAGAGCGCTGTTTTAAGCGATGGGGGAGATACAGGGTCATCAGGTCGTCCCCCGTGAGGCTCACAGGCTTCATCCCCCTTTTACAGATGAGGTACCTGAGGCCCAGAGAAGTGAAGTGACTTGCCCACAGTCACACAGCTGACAAGTGGCAGAGCCGGGATTCGAACCCATGATATCGGACTCCCAAGCCTGGGCTTTGTGCTCAGGTGATGTGGAGGCACTGAAGTGATATTTGGTGGGAAATAAAAGACGAATCAGGGAAGACCTAGGTCTGGCTTAGTGGATAGAGCATGGGCCCGGGAGAAAGAAGGACATGGGTTCTTATGCCGCCTCCGCCACACGTCTGCTGTGAGACCTGGGGCAAGTCACTTCACTTCTCTGGGCCTCAGTTCCCTCACCTTAAAACGGGGATTAAGAGCGCGAGCCCCACGTGGGACAGGGACCGTGTCCAACCGGTCAAACTTGTACCCACCCCAGCGCTTAGAACAGAGCTTGGCACATGGGAAGCGCTGAACGGGGACCGTAATGGTTGGGGGGGTTATTGAAGGACGTACGGTTGCAGAAGGGCTCTGAAGAGGAGGAGAGAGGTGGTCTGCCAGCTGTGGAAGGGGAGGGAGTTCCAGGAAGGAGGAAGGGCGTGAGCAAGAGGTCGGCGGCAAGAGAGAGGAGAACGAGACACTGAATCATAGAGGAAGCTTCACTTCCCTGAGAATGGGAGATTCCCAGAACGAGGGTGACACAGCAATTATTCCTTCTTTCAGTGGCCTGCTCTCTGAGGGGGCCACGCTAACGGAAACTGACATCCTCTCTGTGCCTCAGTGACCTCATCTGTCAAATGGGGATGAAGACTGTGAGCCCCACGTGGGACAACCCGATTCCCCTGTGTCTACCCCGGCGCTTAGAAAAGTGCTCTGCACATAGTAAGCGTCTAACAAATACCGACATTATTATCCAAGGGATCCGCTGCCCTTCTCGGCCAGGGCCGGACTTGGCCGGCAAACCGCTGGAAACGAAATCCACCGCTGCGAGGTAGCCCCTTTAATTATATTTTCTGGTGTCTTTGAAGTGCTTCTTATGTGCCAGGCCCTCTACTAAGAGCTGGGGTAGATACAAGCTATTCAGCTGGGACATAGTCCGTGCTCTTTATGGGACTCAGAGTGTCATTAATAGTGATAGAGAAATATTAATAATTATGGTACTTAAGTGCTTATTATGTGCCAAGCACCGTTCTAAGCACTGGGATAGATTGGAAACAGTCCGTCGGGCTCCCGCTCTTAATCCCCATTTTACAGGTGAGGTCAGTGAGGGCCAGAGAAGTGAAGTGACTTGCCCAAGGTCACACAGCAGACACGTGGCAGATCCGGGATTAGAACGGAGATCCTTCTGCCTCCCGGGCCCGTGCCCTATCCCACTTTACAGATGAGGCAACTGAGGGGCAGAGAAGTGATTTGACCAAGGTCACCCAGCAGACTAGTAGTGGGATAGGGATTAGAGCCCAGGTCCTTCTGACTCCCAGGCCTGTGCTCTATCCACTGGGCCACACGGCTTCCCAGTGATATTTGTTAAGCGCTTACGATGGGTCCAGAACCGTATTCGACGCTGGGGTAGATACAGTTAGGTCTTACAGGACGGAACCAGTCCAATCCCGTTCGATCTCAGCGGCTGAGCTGGCCAGAATCGACTGCTTCTCGGATCGAAGACCGTCTGGAAATTCCGGCGTGGTCTCCCCCTCTAGGCTGTAAGCTCGTTATGGGCAGGGAACGTGTCTACCAACTCTGTTATATTATACTCTCCCAACCGCCTAGTACAGTGAACACTCAATAAATACGATTGATTAATCAGGCGTCTCTTAATGCATGGCTAGACAAGAGCCCGGGCTTGGGAATCAGAAGTTCATGGGTTCTAATCCTGATTCCGCCATTCATTCACTCCTTCATTCGGTAGTATTTATTGAGCGCTTACTATGTGCAGAGCACTGTTCTAAGCGAATGGAATGTAGAAATCGGCAACTTGTCTGTTGCGTGACCTTGGGCAAGTGACTTCACTTCTTTGTGCTTCGGTTCCCTCATCTGTAAAATGGGATTTAAGACCGGAAGGCCCACGTGGGACAGAGGCCGTGTCCAACCCGCTTTGCTTGAATCCACCCCGATGCTTAGTTTAGTGTCTGGCATATAGTAAGCACTTAACACATGCTGTTATTATTATTATTATTTTTATCAATGCCGTCCACTGGTCATATGGGGAATGGATGCCAAAGTAGTTGGGGAGAAAGTAAACTAAACTACAGTTAGAGAAAGGGAAAGTGAGAAAGGATAATAATGACAATAATCATGGTATTTGCTAAGCATTTACTATGGGCCAGGCACTTTAGTAAGCTCTGGGGTGGATAAAAGCATATCGGGTTTAACACGGTCCCCTGTCCCACGTGGAGCTCAGAGCCTCAATCCCCATTTTACAGTTGAGGTAACTGAGGCACAGAGAAGAACATGAGTGGTAGAAAGACTATAGACTGTAAGCGCCTCACGGGCAGGCAAAGTGTCTACCGACACTGTAATATTGTACTCTACCAACTGCTCGGTACAGTGCTCTCCACACAGTAAACACTCAATAAATGCCATTGATCGATTGATTGCATGAGGTTAGGAGTATCAAAATAAATAAATAAATTGTGGTATTTGTTAATAATAACGCTGGTATTTGTTAAGCGCTTACTACGCGCAGAGCACTGTTCTAAGCGCTGGGGTAGATACAGGGGAATGAGGTTGTCCCATGTGAGGCTGACAGTCTTCACCCCCATTTTACAGATGAGGGAACTGAGGCCCAGAGAAGTGAAGTGACTTGCCCACAGTCACCCCAGCTGACAAGTGGCAGAGCCGGGATTCGAACCCATGACCTCTGACTCCCAAGCCCGGGCTATTTCCACTGTGCCACGCTGCTTCTCTACAATAATGTTGGTATTTGTTAAGCGCTTACTATGTGCCAAGCACTGTTCTAAGCGCTGGGGGATACTAGGTGATCAGGTGGTCCCACGTGGGGCTCCCAGTTTTCATCCCCATTTTACAGATGAGGGAACTGAGGCCCAGAGAAGTGAAGTGACTTGCCCAAGGTCGCACAGCTGGCAAGTGGCGGAGCCGGGATTAGAACCCGTGACCTCTGACTCCCAAGCCCGGGCTCTTTCCGCTGAGCCACGCTTCCGGAGTACAGACTCTCCCCCGATGAGACCGTAAGCCCGTCAAACGGCAGGGACCGTCTCTATCCGTGGCCGACTTGCTCATTCCAAGCGCTTAGTACAGTGTTCTGCACATAGTAAGCGCTCAATAAATACGATTGAATGAATGAATGAATGAATGAAGTGCATGGGCAATACGGCAGGTCTACTGGGGAGGGAGAACAGGTATTTTATCTTCATTTTACAGAGGAGGAATATGGGGCACAGAGAAGGGACGTGCCCAAGATCACACAGTAGGTAAGTGGCGGAGTCGGACTTAGAATAGATGCCTTTCTCTTGTCAGCGTAGCCGAGTTTTAGTAATTCAGTCTTCTTTCTTGAGCGCTGAGGAAATGCCTGAAGATTTCCGGATTAATCAAGCAACGGTAATGGTCACTGTGCTATCTATGAAGCATTTACTATATGCCAGGCACTGTACTCAACGCTAGGGTAGACGCAGAAATCACATCAGACGCAGTCCCTGTCCCACATGGGGCTCCCAATCTAAGTAGGAGGGAGAACAGGGGTCGGATCCCCATTTTACAGATGAGGGAACTGAGGCACGGAGGAGGGAAACGACTTGCCCAAGGTCACGCAGCGGACAAGCGACAGAGCGCCAGCCCGTGCATGACACGAATGGGGCTCGTAATCGAAGGGGGAGGGAAAACAGATATTCAGAGAAGCGGCGCGGCTTAGCGGAAAGAGCCCGGGCTTGGGAGGCAGAGGTCGTGGGTTCTAATCCCGACCCCACCACTTGACAGTTGTGTGACTTGGGCAAGTCACGTCACTTGGCCGTTCCTCAGTTACCTCGTTTGTAAAAAGGGGATGAACGCGGTGAGCCCCAAGTGGGACAACCTGAAAACCTTGTAACCGGGGCTTAGAACGGGGCTTGGCGGTGCTTTTAGTAGAGCACTAAGCAATTGGGAGAATACAAGACAGAGTTGGTTAGACACTCTCCCTGCCTCCAATCTGCTTCTCTAATTCCCTGCTTAATAATAATAATAATAATAATGATAATGGTAGTTGTTAAGCACTTACTATGTGCCAGGCACTGTACTAAGCGCTGCAGTGAATACACACAAATGGATTGGACCCAGTCCCTCTCCCACGTGAGGCTCACAGTCTCAATCCTTATTTTCCAACTGAGGCCCAGAGAAGTGAAGTGACTTGCCCAAGGTCACACGGCAGAGGGTGGCCTAGTAGAGAGGGCACAGGCCTGGCAGTGAGAAGGACCTGGGGACTAATCCAGATTCCACCACCTGTCTGCTGTGTGACCTCGGGGAAGTCACTTTACTTTAGAGAAGCAGCGCGGCTCAGCGGAAGGAGCCCGGGCTTGGGAGTCGGAGGTCGTGAGTTCGGATCCCGGCTCTGCCACTCGTCAGCTGTGTGACTGTGGGCGAGTCACTTCACTTCTCTGGGCCTCAGTGACCTCATCTGGAAAATGGGGATTAACCGGGAGGCTCACGTGGGACAACCCGATGACCCTGTATCTCCCCCGGCGCTTAGAACAGTGCTCTGCACCTAGTAAGCGCTTAACAAATACCGACATCATCATTAATATTATTTTCTGTGCTTCAGTTCCCTCAACTGTAAAACGGGGGTTAAGACTGCGAGCCCCACATGCGACAGGGACTGTATCCAACCCGATCAGCCTGTATCTACCCGAGCACTTGGTACGGTGCCTGGCACATAGTAAGCGCTCAACAAATACCTAAAAAAGCCCAGTGAGCTCGTCGTGTGCGGGAAATGCCTCTTCATTGTTCTATCGGAATCTCCCAAGCGCTTAGCGCACGGTGAGCGCTCAATAAATACGACTGAAGGACTGAATGACAGGGACCGGGTCCAACCCGATTAGCCTGGATCTACCCCAGTGCCTGGCACATGGTAAGAGCTTAACCAACACCGTAAAGAAAAAAAAAAAATCACACCGTCGATGAGGAGAGGCAGACACCAATATAAATAATGGGACGTCTGTCTCGGAACAGAAGCCGCGGGGAGATTGTGACACCGAAGAGGGAAAGACGCAAATGGTGCCGAGCACTGGGGGCAACTTATGCAACAGTGCAGAGAGGGACAATCATCACAGGATGAGATGAGGAAGAATTATGAGCCACACGCCGGTCCGATCCACCTCGGCCAGGCACGCTGACTCAGTCGGTAGCATCGCCGTCCTCCTTTCTACTTCTCTCTTTCTCCCCTCCACCCTTCTGCTCTTTCCCCCGCCTCCGCCACCGGGGTGAAATCCGTATCTGGGGAGAGGGGAAACTGACCCACCCCAGAAAAGGCAGATTCACTGAATCGTATTTATCGAGCGCTTCCGGTGGGCAGAGCGCTGTGCTGAGCACTTGGGAGAGTAAGCCCGTAGGGTAGGGATCGTCCCTTTCTAATAATAATAATAGCGTCGGTGTTGCTTAGAGAAGCAGCGGGGCTCGGTGGAAAGAGCCCGGGCTTGGGAGTCGGAGGTCACGGGTTCGGATCCCGGCTCCGCCAGTTGGCAGCTGTGTGACTGTGGGCAAGTCACTTCACTTCTCTGGGCCTCAGTGACCTCATCTGAAAAATGGGGATGAAGACTGTGAGCCTCACGTGGGACGACCTGATGACCCTGTATCTCCCCCAGAGCTTAGAACAGTGTTCTGCACATAGTAAGCGCTTAACAAATATGATTTATTTGTTAAGCGCTTACTATGTGCCAAGCATTGTTCTAAGCACTGGGGGGATACCTGATCACCTTGTATCACCCCAGCGCTTAGATCAATGCTTTGCACACAGTAAGCACTTAACAAATAACCACCATTATTATTATTATTACAAGGTGATCAGGTTGTCCCACTTAAGGGCTCACAGTCTTCATCCCCATTTTACAGATGAGGGAACCGAGGCTCAGAGAAGCGAAGTGACTCGCCCAGAGTCACCCAGCTGACAAGCGGCGGAGCCGGGATTCAAACCCATGACCTCTGACTCCCAAGCCCGGGCTCTTTCCACTGAGCCAGGCTGAGCGACTTGCCTATCTGTTGCTGAGTTGTGCTTTCCAAGCGCTTAGTACAGTGCTCTGCACGCAGTAAGCGCTCAATGCATACGATTGAATGAATGGTAAAAAGACATATTCCCCGCATAACGAGCTCACAGTCGAGAAAGCCGACGGTGGAAACACTTCTGTCTGGATCAGGGACGGGTCACGGTACCTGTTTTGTGTCTGCTTGCACCGCTAATCGCGCACTGATTTTGATTTTGCTATTTTCACCCATATGATTTATTATTCTTTTTGTGGCTCCTATTGTTAGTCTACTTCCGGGAGCTTGGAACATTTAACAATAAGATCATTTGCCCCGAAAAATATTTAAATGAAACGTGAGGAGGGCTGGCAAAATCATGGGCAAGAAATGCGCCTGCTCATTGTTCTATTGTACTCTCTCAAGCGCTCAGTACAGTGCGTTGCACCCAGGAAGTGCTCGATGAAGACGGATGAGAGAATGAAGGAATCAGTGAAAATCACCTGGTTTGGTATTCAACCGCTCTGTGACAGGCACTACATTCTGCGTGGGGCAGAGGGCGGGCATTGAGTCAGACAATTCATGGAATTAATTGAGAAGCCGTGTGGCCTGATGGATAGAGCACCGGCCTGGGAGTCGGCAGGACCCGGGTTCTAATTCCGACTCCGCCACTCGTCTTCTGGGCGACCTCGGGCAAGTCGCTACTAAGCGCTCACGTTTTTGTCTCTCCGTCTCCCCCGATTCGACTGCGAGCCCATCGGCGGGCAGGGATTGTCTCTGTTGCCGAATGGTCCATTCCAAGCGCTTAGTACAGTGCTCTGCACATAGTAAGCGCTCAATAAATAATAATGTATTTGTTAAGGGCTTACTATGTGCAGAGCACCGTTCAAAGCGCTGGGGGAGATACAGGATAATCGGGTCGTCCCACGTGAGGCTCACAGTTAATCCCCATTTTACAGACGAGGGAACCGAGGCCCAGAGAAGTGAAGTGACTCGCCCACAGTCACCCAGCTGACGAGTGGCAGAGCCGGGATTCGAACCCACGAACTCTGACTCCCAAGCCCGGACTCTTGCCACCGAGCCATGAATGAACTTCTCTCAGTCCCAGTTACCTCATCTGGAAAATGAGGATTAATCAGTTCAATTCACTCGTATTTATTAAGCGCTTACCACGTGCAGAGCACCGTACTGAGCGCTCGGGAAGGTACAACAGTAAACACTGGCGTTCCCTGCCCACAACAAGATCGCAGTCTAGATTAAAATTGCGAGCCCCACGTGGGACAGGGACTGTGTCCAACGTGATCAGCTTGAAACTACCTCAGGGCTTAGTGCAGCGCTTGACACAGAGTAAGCGCTTAACAAATGCCGTCATTATCATTATTATTGAGCCCTTGCCGTGTGCAGAGCACTGTACTAAGCACTTGGGAGAGCACAAAACACTTAGAGTGCTCTGCACACAAGGAAGAGTTCAATAAAAACCGCTGTTTGGATACAGTAGAGTTGATGTTGGTATTTGGTAAGCACTCACTATGTGCCGAGCACTGTTCTAAGCGCTGGGGGAGATACAGGGTACTCAGGTCGTCCCACGTGAGGCTCACGGTCTTAATCCCCATTTTACAGATGAGGGAACTGAGGCCCGGAGAAGTGAAGTGACTTGGCCACAGTCACACAGCTGACAAGTGGCAGAGCTGGGATTTGAACCCATGACCTCTGGCTCCCAAGCCCGTGCTCTTTCCACCGAGCCACGCTGCTTGGTAGACCCGCTCCCTGCCCTCGGAAAGCTTACAGTCTACAGGGGGAGACAGAAGTTAAAAGCAATTACAGATGGGGAAGTAAATTAAAGGACAAGGATAAGCGTGTAAGGGCCGCAAGGGAGGTGTAATGGGTTACGTAATAATAATAATAACGATGGCATTTGTTAAGCGCTTACTATGTGCCAAGCACCGTTCTAAGCACTGGGGGCGGGGAGGAATACGGCTAACCAGGTTGTCCCACGTGGGACTCGCCGTCTGAATCCCCATTCTCCAGATGAGGTAACTGAGGCCCACAGAAGCGAAGTGACTTGCCCCAGGTCACACGGCTGACAAGTGGCGGAGTCGGGATTAGAACCCGTGACCTCGGATTGCCCAGCCCGGGCTCCTTCCACCGAGCCACGCTGCTTCCCTTGCGCCTTCCTGTCACCTACCCCATCAAGAAGCCCGGGTTGATCGCTTCCGGCTGGGGTGTAGGTTAGTTCGGCAGCATTCTGACCAACGGGTCTCCCCTGATTATATTTTTTATAGCCACCCCTCCGCCCTTAGGATGCAGATCACACTCCCCCGGTTCTTCCTGTTGCTGAAATAATTACAATCAGAGCTGTCAATCCATCAGCCCGCTGAGCCCTGCCAATCTGAGCTCCTCTCTAGACTGCGACCTTGTCTGTAGTCTTTGAGCGCGTTGCGGGCAGCGAACGGATCTGTATATTATTGCAGCGTCCTTTCCCCGGCGCTCTGTACAGTGCTTTGCACACAGCAAGCGCTCAATAAATACGACTGAAACAACCCGCTGATATGAGCTTGGGTCTAGACCGTGAGCTCGTTGCGGGCAGGGAATGTGTCCGCTTATTATTGCCGTGTCCTCCCCCCCCAGCGCTTTATACAGTGCTTTGCGCACGGTAAGCGCTCCATAAATGCGACTGAATCAGCCCGCTGATGCCTGTCAGTCAACATGCTGACACCCGGCTAGAGCAAGAAGCCCTCGAGAGATTGACGGGAGACTTGACCGCTTCCCTGCTGTGTGACCTTGAGCAAGTCATTTCACAACTCAGGCGTGCAGGCTTTTCATTTGGCAGTCAGTCGAGCACATTTATCGAACACTTACTGAGCGCAGAGCACTGTACTGACTGCGCTAAATAAAAAATAAATTGTGGCATTTGTCAAGCGCTTACTATGCGCAGGGCACCGTTCTAAGCACTGGGGGGATACAAAGTGATCAGATTGTCCCACGTGGGGCTCACGGTTTTAATCCCCATTTGACAGATGAGGTAACTGAGGCACAGAGAAGTGAAGTGACTTGCCCAAGGTCACACGACTGACTAGTGGCGGGGCTGGGATTGGAACCCGTCACCTCTAAATGCCGGAGGGAGAACAATACGATGATAAACAGACACATTCCCTGCCCACAGTGTGCTTAAGAAATACCACAGTTATTTACGTGTTTACTTTTTTTAATTATCTATTGTATGCGCCAGTCACTGTACTAAGCACTGGGGCAGATAGGAGATAATAGGGTTGGGCACAGTCCTCGTCCCACATAGGGGTCGCAGTCTTAATCCTGATTTTACGGATGAGGCAACTGAGGCCCAGAGAAGTAAACCGACTTGCCCGAGGTCATACAGCAGAAAAGTAGCCCAGCCAGGATTAGAACCCAGATCTTCGGACTCCCAGGCCCGTGTTCTTTCTACCAGGGCACAGAGTTTCCCTTTATTGAACGAAGTTGGCCTAGTAGGAAGAGCATGCACCAGGGGTTTAATCCTGCTTCTGTTGCTTCCTGTCTTCACTTCTCTGTGCCTCAGTTTTCTTATCATAAAATGGGGAAAAAATATCTGCCCTCCATCCCCCTTAGATTGTGAGGCCCCCAGTGGGACAAGAACTGCTCCTGACCCTAAAGAGAGACCTCTTCTTTCTAACCCAGCGCTCGATTCAGCGCTTGGCACATAGTAAGCGCTTAATAAATACCAAGTCGCGGTATTATACCACTATTAATATACTAACTACGGGGGAAGATGCAGCACGATCAAGTCAGACGCAGCCCCTGTCCCACGTAGGACTCACAGGCTAAACAGGAGGGAGAACAGGTATTGAATCCCCATTTTACCGTTGGGGAAACTGAGACCCAGAGAAGTGATTTATCCAAGGTCACACAGCAGACAAATGGTAGAGCCAGAATTAGAACTCAGGTCCCCTGACTCCCAGGCCTGTGATCGTTCCACTAGGCCACACCACATCTCGGCAGCAAGGAGAGGGAAGCAGGACACCCCGTCCACAACAGAGAAATAGAAGAAGAACACGGCAGGGATTTTTATGTCTCCTAAATCTTCTGGGGTGTGAGAGACATGAACAGCACCCCGAATGTTTAGAAAAACTTCCCCACCACAACGAAACATCTCCAAAGAGTAGCAACTCTTGGGACTACGTACAGCCACTTTGGCAAAGGACTCAAAGGAAGGTAGAGAGAGTTAAAAGAGAGAGAGTTAGGAGGAGCAGCGTGGCTCAGCGGAAAGAGCCCGGGCTTGGGAGGCAGAGGTCGTGGGTTCGAATCCCGGCTCCGCCACTCGTCAGCTGTGGGACTGTGGGCGAGTCACTTCGCTTCTCTGGGCCTCAGTTCCCTCCACTGTAAAATGGGGATTAAGACTGCGCGCTTCATGTGGGGCGACCTGCTGACCCTGCAGAACAGTGCTCTGCACAGAGTAAGCGCTTAACGAATACCAACATTATTATTAAAAGAGAATGTTCTGTCTCTAAATAATCAGTCCCAAAGTTCATACAGAACACGGGAACAAGGAACAACCTGACCAGAAACTTCCTCATTCTGCATCCTCACAGGGTTGAGAACCAACAAATGTGGAGCGACCCATCTACTTCGCTTGTGTCTTCCGAAGGCCAGACATATCCATCGGTGGTATTCATCGAGCACCTCTGCATTGTGCAGAGCACTGTTCTAAGTCCTCGGGAGAGTCCGACACGGCAGAGTTGGTAGACACGTTCCATGACCACAGAGAGAAGCGATGGGGCCCAGTGGAAAGAGGAGTCTGGGAGTCAGAGGACCTGGGTTCTAATCCAACCTTCTCACTGTACCTCCGTCTCGTCCTGCCCCTGGCCTGGAATGTCCTCCCTCCTCATATCCGGCGGACGATTCCTTTCCCCACCTTCAAAGCCTTATCGAAGACGCGCCTCCTCCAAGAGGCCTTCCCTGACTAAGCCCTCCTTTCCTCTTCTCCCACTGCCTTCTGTGTCGCCCTGACTTGCTCCTTTTATTCATCCATCCAGGAAGATGTCTGTCGTATTGCTATATTGGACTCTCCCCAGTGCTCAGTACAGTGCTCAATAAATTCAACGGACTGACTGATTGTCTCTCCTGGCCACCTGTCTGCCGTGTGACCTTGGGCAAGTCACTTCATTTTCCTGTGCCTCGGTTACCTCGTCTGTAAAATGGGGATCAAATCCTCCCCCCTCCTTCTTAGACTATGTGAGCCCCATGTGGGACAGGGACTGTGTCCAACCTGATTATCGCATCTGTACCCCAGCACTTAGAACGGTGTTTGACACATAGTAAGAGCTAAAAAATGTACCATAAAAAAGGAACTTACAGTCCAGAGGACGGCTATAGTGTACGGAGATGCATATCTGTCCTCCTATCACTCTCTATATAATAATGAATAATAATAATTATGGTACTTGTTAAGGGCTTACTATGGGCTTAGCAGATAGATCTATGTACAGCACTTATGAACATATCTGTAATTTATTTATCTGTACAGATGTCTATCTCCCCCTCAAGACTGTAAGCTTGTTGTGGGCAGGGAATTTATCTGTTTATTGTTATACTCTCCCAAGTGCTTAGTACAGTGCTCTGGACACAGTTAAATGTTCAATAAATGCAATTGTATGAATGAATCTATTGATACCTCTTCATCCATATCTATCTATCTATCTATCTATCTATCTATCTATCTATCTATCTATCTATCTATCTATCCATCCATCCATCCATCCATCCATCCATCCATCCATCCATCAATTCATCCATCCATCCATCCATCCATCCATCCATCCATCCATCCATCCATCCATCCATCTATCTATCTATCTCTCTCTCTCTCTCTCTCTCTCTCTCTCTCTCTCTCTCTCTCTCTCTCCTCAAGCTGCTACTCAATACGTTTTTGGAGTTCCTCTGCTCCCCATCTGGAGGTCCCTCAGAACTGAGCCACTACATCCAGCTGGAAAATCCCTTAGCCAGATCAAGGTAAACTGAGGCTCCATCTCTCCCAAGCTGAAATAGCACCTCACTCAGAGGGTCCTGACAGCTTACTCTCCCAAGGGTTGAGTACAGTGCTCTGTATACGGTAAGCGCTCAATAAATATGATTGATCGATTGAAATATTCCTCTTGAAAGGCTTTTGCATAGACGAAACCACCAATCTTACACTTGCTGGATCCTAGTAAAGTTGTGGAACATTTCTGAGGCTGATTTTCAGAGTGTCTCTCTCTCTCGAGCCTTAACGCTGACCTGGCTGTACAACTACGTATATATGTTGCCTGGACCTGGGCTCTGGCCCTGTCATTTTGGCTGGTGATCTTTCTTCTTGAGACTCTCTCTTTCTCTCTTACTCTTTCTCCCCCTCTCTTCCCTCTTTCCCCACTCTTTCTCGCTTTTTCCCACCCTCACTCCTGCTCTCTTGTCCCCTTTTCCTCTTTATCTCTCCTTCCACCTCATCTCTCCTTCTCTTCCTTCCTCTCTCCCTCTTTCTCCCTCTCCTTATCCCTCCCTGTCTCTTTCCCTTTCATTTTCTTTCTCCCTCTCCCACTCTCCCTTCCCCTCTCTTCTCCTCCCTCTTGCTCCCCCTCTTCCTTTCTCTCCCCCTCTCTCCTTCTTTTTCCCTCTTTTTTTCTTGCCTTTTTTTCTCTCCTCCCTCTTTCAGGGTCAGGTTGGATAGAGGAGGAGGAGTACCAAAGGGCGTTAAATCTCTTGGGAGGGAAAGTGTAAACACAACAACTATATCCGAAAGCTAACGCTCTCTGGACGGGAATGGCTTTCGAAGTTGACGGCCCACCGGAAGAATGGGAAAAATCTGTACCTTCCAGAACTTCAACTTGGTGTTCAGTTCCAACCCAGATTGAGGTCAGGTGTTCGAGGCAACGGAGGGCAGCAAAAGCTGAAGCCTGAATGCAAAAAAACCCCAAAAACCTGAGTCAGTAGGGAGTAAATAAATACATGAGGAACTTTCAAATTGTCTCTTTCTCTAAGGAGGAAGGGTGAGGGGGTGGGGGAGGGATTGGGAGAGACAATTGAGAAAGGATAATGAGGAAGTCTCCAAGCTAACAAGTAAACATACCTAAAAAGATACCACGAGGCTCCTGATTTCTGCATGGGGCAAATCCAAGGGTATAAATGGCAAACTCAACTGTAGAAGCCCAATCCTGAGCTCCTCAACATTTTCTGTTTCCTTTCCCTTCCTCTCCACCCAAACTGCCAACATATCCAAACTGAAGCAGCATGGCAGAGTGGATAGAGCACAGGCCAGGGAGTCAGAAGTTCACGAGTTTTAAAGCCGGCTCGGTGACTTTTCTGCTGTGCGACCTTGGGCAAATCACTGCACTTCTCCGGGCCTCAGTACCTCATCTGGAAAATGGGGGTTGAGATTATGAGCCCCTTGTGGGACGGGGAATGTGTCCAACCCGACGCTTGGATCCACCCCAGTGCTTAGTACAGTGAGCACTTAATAAATACCATTATTATTATTATTATTATTACTCCTTACTGATCTCTCTCTGCCTCCAACTTCTTCTCTCCAAACTAAACAATACACCGTCCAATCATACCCTTAAAACAGTGTTCTGAACACACATCTCCGCTTTTCAAACCTCTGTTGGTTCCCCTTCTCCCCCTGCATCAAGCAGAAGATCAGGATTATTGCTTTAAGTGCTCTCCAGCGGCTCCTTTCTTAGCTGTGCTTTTCATCCGCCACAGATAATAATAGTAACTGTGGAATTTATTACTATATGTCAAGCATCGTATTCAGCTCTGGGATAGACACAAGATAATCGGATACCACATGGCCTTCATCGTCTAAGTGGAAGAACAGGCACTGAATTCCCATTTGTCAGATGAGGGAACTGAGGCACAGAGAAGTGAAGTGACATGCCCAAGGTCACACAGCAGGTACGTGGCGGAGCCGGGATTAGAACCCCGCTCCTCTGACTCCCCGGCCCGGCCTCTTTCCATTAGGCCATGATGGCTAACCTCACCCACAATCAGCCCTTTCACCTGCCCTGGAACACTCTCCCGGCTCAAATCCCGCCCGAGATTCCCTCCTCCTCCGGGAAGCCTTCCCCCAGCCAAACTCCACCACCCCAGATCAATCCCGCTGCTGCACGAACACTGTTCCTTCATAGATAGCGATCTATTTAGTCATTTGTCTCCCCATAATAATAATAGTAATAACGATGGCATTTGTTAAGCGCTTACTATGTGCCAGGCACTGTTCTGTCTTCCCCCACTCTTCCTATCCCAGTTAAAACTGGATCCTTTCTCTTCCTCCCACTAAATAATGTGTACCTGCCCCTTGTCAGCTGTGTGACTGTGGGCAAGTCACTTCACTTCTCTGTGCCTCAGTTTCCTCATCTGTAAAATGGAGGTGAAGACTGTGAGCCTCACGTGGGACAACCGCATTCCCCTGTATCTCCCCCAGCGCTTAGAACAGTGCTCTGCACGTAGTAAGCGCTTAACAGATACCAACATCATTATTATTACCTGTCAGTCTTCCCAAATTAGATCGCAAGCTCCTGAAAGACAGAGACTCTGTCTTACTTCTATTTTACTTGTTTGAATATTTAGAAAAGTGTTCAGCACATACTAGGCACTCAGTAACTACCACCGTTGGACAAACGGTGAATCAGGGCAACAAAGTGGACCAATTCCTAACCAGTGTAATTATCTTTTTATTACCCTAGCTGGGCCCATTTCTTCTTCCTTTTTTAAATGGTGTTTTTTAGGTGCTTACTTTAGGCCAGGCACTGTACTACTACTACTACTACTACTACTAATTATCATCGTATTTGTTAAGCGCTTACTATGTGCAGAGCACCGTTTTAAGCGCTGGGGTAGATACAGGGTAATCAGATTGTCCCACATGGGGCTCACATCACTTCTCTGTGCCTCAGTTACCTCATCTGTAAAATGGGGATTGACTGTGAGCCTCACGTGGGACAACCTGATGACCCTGTATCTACCCCAGCGCTTAGAACGGTGCTCTGCACATAGTAAGCGCTTAACAAATACCAACATTATTATTAAACTCCATTTTTACAGATGAGGGAACTGAGGCGCAGAGAATTTAAGTGACTCGCCCAAGGTCACACAGCAGACAAGGGGAAGAGTCGGGATTAGAACCCACGACTTCTGACTCCCGGGCCCGGGCTCTGGCCACTACACCGTGCCCGGGATAGATACAGGATAATCGGTTTGGACACATCCCATGTCTCACGAGGGGCTCACGTTTGAAACCCCATTTTTCAGCTGAGGTAACAGGCATGGAAAAGTGAAGTGACTCGCTCAAGGTCACCCAGCAGACAAGGGGCGGATTCGGGATCGGAAGATAGGTCCTCAGACTTCCGGGCCTGCGTGCTGCTTCTCAGTGTCTTCGCCTACTAATCGGCGATAATCCTTGCCTCAATTGTGAGGCTAAATTTGATCGTGTCTGTAAAGCACTTTGAACCCCGGAGATAAGCGGGATATAAATATCAGGTTCGATGGGCCAGCCAGATCCTGCTCCGCTTGCCAGCTCTCAAGATCCCAATCTGAGGTGAAGAGGCCGAATGGAAAGGGAATAAAAATACAAACACACACTCTCATACGCGTACACACGCACACGCACACAACAGACCCAACAGGAGAGAAAGCTTCCCCTATTTTTAGGCAACAGGCATTCAAACCTGTTCTGCGTCCTCCTGAAGCAAAGAACCAGTTGGCCGGTCAAAAGTAGCTGTGGTTTCATGACGATAGCGTAAAATGAGGAAGCTGACATTTTCTGGGAAAATCGTAGTGAAATCAGCCTACCGCCCCCTGGCAGGAAATATACCCTGGGTAACACCTGGACGGAAGGAGCTGGTGAACAAGCTGTCTGGATCGCTTTCTTGGCTCCGGCAGGCAAAAAAAACCTCGTGCTGTGCAATTCTACCCCCTCCTCCAAAACCTCCGTTGCTCGTGACTCACTGAATCGAGCCCAGGCCTAGGAGTTAGAAGGACCCGAGTCCTGATACTGGCTCCTCCGTGTGTCTGCTGTGTGACCTAGAGCAAGTCACTTCAACTCTCTGAGCCTCATTTCCCTCATCTGTAAAATGGGGATTAAGAGTGTGAGCCCCACGGGGGACAGGGACTGTGTCCAATCTGCTTACCTTGTATTTACCCTAATGCTTATAATGGTGCTTGGCAGGTAGTGAGTGCTTAACAAGTACCGTAATCATTATTATTATTGCTCATTCCACTCCACACCAAGCAGAAACTCCTGACCAGTAGCTTGTTGAGAAGAAGAAGAAGGAGAAGGAGGAGGAGATGAAGAAGGAGAAGGAGAAGGAGGAGGAGAAGAAGAAGAAGGAGGAGGAGAAGGAGAAGAAGGAGGAGGAGGAGGGGGAGGAGGAGAAGAAGGAGGAGGAGGAGGAGGAAGAAAAAGAAGAAGAAGGAGGAGAAGGAAAAAAAAGGAATTGTGGTATACGGCATAGAGAATAGAGCATGTGCCTGGGAGTCAGGTCTTGGGTTCTAGACCCAGCTCCACCACTTATCTGCTGTGTGACCTTGGGCAAGTCATTTTGCTTCTCCATGACACAGTTACCTCAGCGGTAAAATGGGGACTGAGAACTTAAGCCCCATGTGGGACAGGGACTGTGTCCAACCCGATTTGCTTATATCCATCCCACCATTTAAAACAATGCCTGGCACATAGTAAACTCTAAAAAAAAGCCATGATTATTATTACTATGCCCTAGGCACTGTACTAAGTGCTGAGGTGGATACAAGCAAATTGAGTGGCATAACAGGGATTAGAACTCAGGTCCTTCAGAATCCCTGGCCTCTGCTCTACCCACTTCTAGACTGTAAGCCCGTTGGGGGCAGGGATTGTCTCTCTTTATTGCTGAATTGTACTTTCCAAGTTCTTAGTACAGTGCTCTGCACAAGGTAAGCGCTCAGTAAACGCAACTGAATGAATAGACCATGCTGCTTCTTCAGAAGCAGTTGCTCCTCCAGAAGATCTCCTGAACTGCTCTTCTACAGAATTCTACAATAAAAATAATCATGGTGTCTGCTAAGTGCTTACTTTGAGGCAAGTACTGTATTAGGCACAGGGGTAGATACAAGATCCTCAGCTGAGAAGCTGTCCCTGCTCCAAAAGGAGTTTATAATCTAAGTGGGAGGGAGAAAAGGCACTTTTTCCCCATTTTATGAATGAGAAAACTGAGACACAGAGAAGTGAAGTGACTTGCCCGAGGTCTCACGGCAGGCAAGTGTCGCAGCTGGGAGTAGAACTTCCAAGCCTATGCTCTTTCCTTTAACTCTCTGAGCCTCAGTTCCCTCATCTGTAAAATGGGGATTAAGAGTGTGAGCCCCACAGGGGACAGGGACTGTGTCCAATCTGCTTACCTTGTATTTACCCTAATGCTTATAATGGTGCTTGGCAGGTAGTGAGTGCTTAACAAGCACCGTAATCATTATTATGATGTTGCTCATTCCACTCCACACCAAGCAGAAACTCCTGACCATTAGCTTGTTGAGAAGAAGAAGAAGGAGAAGGAGGAGATGAAGAAGAAGAAGAAGAAGGAGAAGAAGTGACTTGCTCAAGTGACAAGTGTCAAGTAACAGCCTGGCTCACCCCATTCACCTCTCAAGGACTCACTCCAACCAACCCCTCCGGTGCAGTGAAACAGCCCAGATTTCACTGGAACTTCACCTGCCCTTCAAGCCGTGGAATTTATTGAGCGCTGACTGCCTGATTGCACTAAGCACTAAGAGTTGGTAGACACATTTTCTACCTCACTGTGTTCTCTCTCCTCATCCAGAAAGTCTGGCCTGAAAATTCCCTCTCCCTCCCTCTCTTCCCTCACTTAATTACTCGTCTTCTATTATGCTCATTCATTTTGTAGTCAGTCAGTCAACTGCATTTACTTCTGTGCTTCCTGTGTGCGGAGCACTGTACTAAGCATTTGGGAGAGTACAATATAACAATATAACAGACACCTCCGCCTTGAAAGAGGAGAGACCACCTCACCCCCACCCCCTCCAGGGACCAATATCCAGACTTAATAATAATATTGGTATTTATTAAGCACTTACTATATGCCAGGCACTGCACTAAGCACTGGGATGGATACAAGCTAATCGGGTTGGACACAGTCCATGTGGGGCTCACAGTCTCAATCCCCATTTTACAGATGAGGCAACTGAGGCCCAGAGCAGTGAAGCCCAAGGCCACACAGCAGACATGTGGAGGAGCTGGGATTAGAACCCATGACCTTCCGGTTCGCAGGTCCGTGCTCTATGCCAAGCTGACTCCTCTGCCCCATCCCAAACAGCTTCTTTTTCATTCAGTGCAATCCCGACGCTGGGAATCCTATCTGAAAGAGCCCCAGGAGAAGAAGCCGTCCTGCTGAGGAAATGTCCGATGGACATCTTCGTTCAGTGGTTAAGTTTGGACTGACTCAAGACCAATAAGTCATTCCTCAAAAATGGAGGAAGTTGGAGCAGAAGAGCGTGCTGGACAGGGGTGTTCGGATAAGGTAAATTGCCCCCCTCCCGCCCCTCGGAGCGGTGAGGCCGAAGAGCGGGGGATGAGGTTGGGGCCTGGGGAAGCAGAATTCCAGTTTAGAAAATACGTCACCCAGGCCTTAATCTCCCCCCTGGAATTCCCCACCCCCATCCGAGAAGTTGATCCGCACGCAGCCCCGTGACTCCTTGGGTCTCGTGCTCCGGGACGGGCCACGATTCGTCAGTCAGTCAATCATTCGTATTTAATAATGTTGGTATTTGTCAAGTGCTGACTATGTGCAGAGCACTGTTCTAAGCGCTGGGGTAGATACAGGGTCAACAGGTTGTCCGACGTGAGGCTCACAGTTAATTCCCATTTGACAGATGAGGTAACTGAGGCACAGAGAAGTGAAGTGACTTGCCCGCAGTCACGCAGCTGACAAGTGGCAGAGCCGGGAGTCGAACCCATGACCTCTGACTCCCGAAGCCCAGGCTCTTTCCACTGAGCCACGCCGCTTATTGAGCGCTTCCCGTGTGCAGAGCACTGAACTAAGAACTTAGGAGAATACAATAGAACAATAAACAGACGCGTTCCCTGCCCACAGTGAGCTTATGCTCTAGAAGGGGAGGCAGATATTAATAGAAATAAATAAATGACGGACATGGACATGTGTGCTGTGGGGCTGGGAAGGGGGATGAATACAGGGAGTGAGTCAGGGTGACGCAGAAGGGAGTGGAAGAAGAGGAAAGAGGATTCGTGCCTGACTGCCCAAGGTACTCCACCAATATAACTCCAATGTATTGTTTTATTGTACTCTCCCAAGCGCTTAATACAGTGCTCTGCATGCAGTAAGTGCTCAGTAGATACTATTGATTGCTGGAGTTAGGGGCCAAGCTAGGGCTTTTGGTCTAGGGCTTTTGGTCAAAGACAGAGCTCTCCCGGAAATACTGACCTGAAGCATATTCAAGGCCCCGCTTTGGCTTCAGCCTGAACCGCTATGGTTCTTGAAACACTGCTTGGTTTCAGGAACAGGGCAAGAGTCTTCAGGCCTTAAAGGATTTCACACCCTTCATGCCTCTTTTGATGGTGAACCAATCAATTAATCAATCGTATTTATTGAGCACGCACGGCATGCAAAGCACTGAAAATAAGCACTAAGTGAATCTTTTTCTTCCTCTGCAAATGGCTTTTCAGGTAATATGGTGGAAAGAATGATTTGGTACTTCAGTAACTCAGCCAAACCCTCATTTGGAGAGAAAGAGAGAGACAGAGAGAGGGAGAGACAGAGAGAGAGTACGCTTAACCTATCCATAAATTTATTTTTATTAACGTCTGTCTCCCCCTCTGAACTATGAGCTCCTTGTGGGAGCTCTGATTGATCAAATGATTGATCCACGCATTCAACAACTGGAGGGACCCAAAGGGATTGGGTGGAGGTGGAGAAAGAAGGAGGTGGGCAAATCCAGTCTGTTCTCCATTTACACTCACTCCCTCGGTGAACTCATCCGCTCTCACGGCTTGGACTACCATCTCTACGCACATGACACGCAGATCTACATCTCCGCCCCTGTCCTCTCCCCCTCCCTTCGCGCTCGCATCTCCTCCCGCCTCCGGGACGTCTCCACCTGGATGTCGGCCCGCCACCTAAAACTCAACATGAGCGAGACTGAGCTCCTCATCTTCCCTCCCAAACCCGGTCCTCTCCCAGACTTCCCTATCACCGTGGATGGCACGACCATCCTTCCCGTCTCTCGGGCCCGCGATCTCGTTGTCATCCTCGACTCGTCCCTCTCGTTCACCCCACGCATCCTATCCGTTACCGAGACCTGCCGGTTTCACCTCTACGATATCGCCAAGATCCGCCCTTTCCTCTCCACCCAGACGGCTACCTTACTGTTACGGGCTCTCGTTATATCCCGGCTAGACTACCGTGTCAGCCTTCTCTCTGACCTCCCTTCCTCCTCTCTCGCCCCGCTCCGGTCTATTCTTCACTCCGCCGCCCGGCTCATCTTCCCGCAGAAACGATCCGGGCATGTCACTCCCCTTCTTAAACAACTCCAGTGGTTGCCTATCGACCTCCGCTCCAAACAAAAACTCCTCACTCTAGGCTTCGAGGCTCTCCGTCACCTCGCCCCTTCCTACCTCTCCTCCCTTCTCTCTTTCTACCGCCCACCCCGCACGCTCCGCTCCTCCGCCGCCCACCTCCTCGCCGTCCCTCGGTCTCGCCCGACCCGCCGTCGACCCCCGGGTCACGTCCTCCCGCGGTCCCGGAACGCCCTCCCTCCTCACCTCCGCCAAACCGATTCTCTTTCCCTCTTCAAAACCCTACTTAAAAATCACCTCCTCCAAGAGGCGTTCCCAGACTGAGCTCCTCTTCCCCCTCTACTCCCTCTGCCATCCCCCTTTACCTCTCCGCAGCTAAAGCCTCATTTTCCCCTTTTCCCTCTGCTCCTCCACCTCTCCCTTCCCATCTCCACGGCACCGTACCCGTCCGCTCAACTGTATATAGTTTCGTTACCCTATTTATTTTGTTAATGAATTGTACATCGCCTCGATTCTATTTAGTTGCCATTGTTTTTACGAGATGTTCTTCCCCTCGACGCTGTTTATCGCCATCGCTCTCGTCTGTCCGTCTCCCCCGATCAGACCGTAAGCCCGTCAAACGGCAGGGACCGTCTCTATCCGTTGCCGACTTGTTCGTCCCAAGCGCTTAGTACAGTGCTCTGCACATAGTAAGCGCTCAATAAATACTATTGAATGAAAGTCAACGGATTCAGGACTAGGAACGTCACTGGTTGACATGGAAGAAGGACAAAGGCAGCTAAGGACAACCGGGATGAAGAATAACAATAATAATATAATAATTGTGGTGTTTGTTAAGCACTTACTAGGTGCCTAGCACTGTACTAAACTCTGGGGTAGAAACAAGGTAATCGGGTTGGATACAGTCCCTTTCCCACCTCTTAATCTTCATTTTACAGATGAGGAAACAGAGGCACAGAGAAGTGAAGTGACTTGCCCAAGGTCACACAGCGAACAAACGTGGAGCGGGGATTAGAACCCAGGTCCTCTGACTCCCAAGCCTGTGCTTTTTCCACCAGGCCACGCAGAAGAGACCTCCTGTTTTGGACAAATTCAGTCACTGGTTTTTACTGAGTGCTTAACACGTGCAGAACACTGTTCTAAGCGCTTGGAAGTATACAATACAACAGAATTAGCAGGCACATTCTCTGCGCCTAATGAGCCTATAGTCTAGATTGAGATTGGAACCCAGTTTAGATGGTATTTTTCCAATCCGACCCCTTGAATTTTTAGCAGTATCTCTCCCGGCACATTTACTCGATGATGATAAAATCGCACGTGTCCCGGTTCATTTTTTTTTTCCCTCAGGAGTCCGATATCCTAATGCAGTTCAATGTCCTGGTGACCAAAATGGCACAGTCAGCAGTATACAGATTCTTCCTCGAAACCATGAGAAAGGACACATCACAAACCCGGGGACTTATTTTGCTAACAGGGACTAGAGTGTGCTGGAACTCGGAGCATCTCACAGCTGGAGACGGCAGTCCCGAGCCAGCTTTACTGCAGGCAAAAACAAGTTAAAGAGCCTCATTTTATTCCCTGTGGAAATTTGGTGCATCCCATAAAACCACCATAAAATTTGGAAGAGTTCAGGACTGCTGGCAGTCTTTGCTCAAGAGAGTCGGAGGACAACCCGAGGTACTTTGTCAGATCTGAGTGGGGAAATTTATATGGCAACAGCCTTTCACGGGTCGTTTTTTTAAAACCTGGCTTTGCCCCTGATGGCTGATCGAAATTTAGTGCCGCTTTAATACACTTAGTGCGGAGCAGATGGACCTGTTACAATTGTAGCATATGTTGGAGATTAGTACAACTGGCTCGGCCTGGCAAAAAGAAGGAAATATATAGCACATGCTGAAACCTTCGGCATAGATCAGTTTTACAAAGCGCTTTCACACGATATCTTGTTTTTCCTACTGATGAATGATTTTTTTTTTTTTTTAACGACTGCATGAATGATTCCAGCCAATTGGTTTAGAGTTAAAGAACCCATAAAAGGTAGAATCCTCCTGGGGATAAATTTTCGAAAACAATAGCAAAATTGCAGGGTTCGAATTCATTCATTCAGTAACACTGATTGAACGCTTACTGTGTGCAGAGCACCGTACTAAGCGCTTGGAAAGTACAATTCGGCAATAGAGACAATCCCTACCCAACAACGGGCTCACAAGTCTAAAAAGGGGGAGACAGACAACAAAGCAAAACAAGTAGGCATCAATAACATCAACATAAATAAATAGAATTATAGATATATTTGCACATAATAAGATCAAGAGAATAATATTGATTCTATACACAAGTGCGGTGGGGAGGGGAGGAGGAGCAGAGGAAAAGGGGGCTCAGTCTGGGAAGGCCTCCTGGAGGAGGTCGAATCCATCAGCTAGGGGAAATTTTTGCCTAGGGCAGGCTGAGGGGACTGACATTCGGTGTCAGAAGCAAATATCTTTCAGGGGATGCAAGAACCAGCTCAATCAATCCATTAATCAATCTATCAGTGGTATTTATTGAGGTCTTACCGTGTGCAGAGCACTGTACTAAGCGCTTGGGAGAGGACAATATAATAATAAGCAGAGAATGTGTCTTACAGTTTAGAGAGGGAGACAGATATTGAAATTAAATATGGATTTGTACGTAAGTATTGTGGGGCCGAGCGTGGGGGGTGAATATCAAGTGTTTTAGGGGTTCAGATCCAAGTGCGTAGGTGATGCAGAAGGGAGAGGGAGTGGGGAAATGAGGGCTAAATCAGGGAAGACCTCTTGGAGGAGATGGGATTTTAATAAGGCTTTGAAAGAGGAGAGAGTGGTGGTCTGTCATATATGATGGGGGAGGAAGCTGCAGGCCAGAGGGAGGACGTGGACAATGGGTTGTTGGTGAGAGAGACGAGATCGAGGTACAGCGAGTAAATTGGCGTTAGAGAAACGAAGCGTATGGGCTGGGTTGTAGGAGAAAATCAGCGAGGTGAGGTAGGAGGGGTCGAGCTGATCGAGTGCTTTAAAGCAGACGGTGAGGAGTTTCTGTTTGATGCAGAGGTGGATGGGCAACCACCAGAGGTTTTTGGGGAGTGGGGAGATGAAATGTCCCATTGCCACTGCTGCAAAATTATGTTGGTCTTTAAGTGTCTTCAGAATTGCCCAGGGACCTACTCTACTGTTGGGGTTGTTTTAGAGAATGTGTAGACTTGGCAGAGAGGATTTCAAAAATTAAAGACCAATTGTCTAAAAAATAAAATAAAAATCCAGTCATCTCATCATGAGGAGTAAGGAGGCCTAGTGGATGGAAGATGGGCCTGGGAGTCAGAGGACCTGGTTTCTAAACCCGGCTGAGTGACCTTAGCCATGACATTTAACTTTTTTGTGCCTCGGTTACCTCACCTGTAAAATGGGGATTAAGAGCGTGAGCCCCATGTGGAACATGGACTATGTCCAGACTTGTATCTACCCCAGCACTAGCACAGTGCCTGGCACTTAGCAAGCGCTTAATAAATATCATTTTTTAAAAATCAGACAAGTTCTTGTAAACAAGAAAGCAGAATAAAACTTTCCACTGTCTTCCCTGACTTTTGAAGGCTGACTTCTGAGTTGTGCCGATTTTTGATTTCAGGAGCCTGTGAGGGTTTCAGGTTTTAGATCATCTATCATCAGCTGTTGGGATTATTAAACCCAACCCCAACCTTAAACCAGAAGAGGATCTCCTGTTCTTTGCCCCTTCTCAACCTTCTCATAATTGCACTAGAAGAGACTCACCTACTTGCCCTCAACTAATCCTGAAAGACCCTAGATCCACTTAGTCTGTGACTAATATCCTCTGAGCGCCTGTCCCGGCAGAGATGAGGACAGAAGTTCCCGCGATATGATTGGTGGTGATAAAGGCGAAAGGTCTCGGGATACATGGGCGATTTGGTGCTTTTCGTTCTTTTTAAAGTTCAGAGAATGAGGGTGTGTTCCTGATGAAGAGCAGCATAAATTTCACAACCTACCAGGCTTGACCTCCCACCCCCTTGAACGGTGTGTTTTCCATGTGAACGGGTGACAAACTCAAGGCGTAAGCAGAATGGATTCAAAACCATAGCCAGCCCGGGGACAGAATTGACTCTGTAAAAGGTGGAGGCCTCAGTAAAAAGGGGGATAGAGGGGAGAGGTTGGAGGCGGTGGGACTGTGCCCCGATTTTCACTGCTTCGGGGGCACCTGTCTAACCACAATCGTAGTCATTGTGATTCTTATTTTGGTTGTGTTGCTGGAGCACTTACTCTGTGCCGAGCACTGTACTCAGCTCTGCCGGGGAAAGAGCCGGGGATAAATCTGGGAGGGTGTGGGGGGGGTGGGGGGGATGGTAATAATGCCAATAATAAGAATTATGGTACTTGTAAAGTGCTTACTATGTGTCGAGCACTGTTCTAAGCACCCGGATAGATACAAGGTTATGCAGTCCCTGTCCCACGTGGGGCTCATGGTCTTAATAATTATGGTATCTGTTAAGCGTTTACTATTTGCCAAGCACTGTTCTAAGCACTGGGGCAGATACAGGGTAATCAGGTTGTCCCTCGTGGGGCGCACAGTCTTAATTTTACAGATGAGGGAATTGAGGCCCAGAGAAGTGAAATGACTTGCCCAAGGTCACCAGCAGACAAGTGGCTGACCCAGGATTAGAACTCAGGACCTTTTAACTCCCAGGCCCGGGCTCTATCCGCCACACTGTGCTGCTTCTCTTGAAGGGGAGATGGTGGTGTGGGGTAAACAAGAAAGGCGGGAAGGTAGCAGGCGGTTGGTGAATTATTTCTTGGGCTCAGTAGTTGAGAAGCAGCATTGAAAGAGCACGGGCCTGAGAGTCAGAGGACCTGGGTTCTAATCCTATGACTGCCAATTGCTTGCTGTGTGACCTTAGGCAACTCACGTTTCTTCTCTGTGCCTCAGTTACCTCATTCGTAAAATGGAGGTTAAATCCTTCCCCACTCGAATTTAAACTGTGAGCACCATATGGGACAGGGACTACGTCCAGCCTGATTAGCTTGTAACTACCCAAGCACCGAGACGGATATGGGTTTTTCTTTCTCTGCTAAACCTCTGTTGACTTAGAGTCGAGCGTGTTAGCTTGACGTCTACTCAACAAATACAGTTGGGAAAAAAAAAGTACCTACCTTACTGCAAACAGGGGATGTCGGAGAGATTAATTCATGATGGGATAAAATCCCCGATCCACATCCTCCTTGGGGTTTTAAACTTCACCCTCAGAGGTTCCCTGCCCATTCCACTCATCCACCCCCAAACCTGTCATCTATTCATCTATAAATTCATCTACAGCCATCAAATTGGCAAATCCAGAAGGCCGGATTTGGCTGGCAAAGAAAGGATTTTCGAGGCCAACAGCAGGCTAACGCCAAGGCCAGCTCATTGTGGGTGGGGAATGTGTCTACCAACTCCGTTGTGCTCTCCCAAGCGCTTAGGTCAGTGTTCTGCACTCACTAAGCACTCCTTAAATAACACTGATTGTTGGATTGATTGACTGGTATGTGTGCGCACAGAAAACCCCTTGGGGTTTTGAAAAGACTATGACCTTCCTTCCACAGATCAGCTGACGTGGTGGGAAACGGCGTGGCCTAGTGGGTAGAACACGGGCCTGAGAGTCAGGGGACCTGGGTTCTAATCCCTGCTCTGTCACTTGCCTGCTGGGTGAACTTGGGCAAGTCACTTCACTTCTCTGTGCCTCAGTTCCCTCTTCCGCAAAATGGGGATTAAGACCATGAGCCCCAAGATGGACATGGACCGGGACCAAGCCGACTAGCTCGTACCTACCGCGGAGCTTACTTCAGTGCCTGGCACATAGTAAATACTTAACGAATACCAGGGAAAATAAATTCTGAGGCCAGCGGGAGCATCGTAAACAAAAGACTAAACCTGGGATATCAACCCTTTGACAATGGGTTCCGGGACGTGTTTTTGTTTTTTCCTGGCATCTGAAACAGAGAGACTCAGGATGTGATGAGTAATCGGAGCCAGTTTGCTCTGACCCATGGGAATCTTGCCTTCCTCTTACTTCAGAGCACCCTGGAGGCCCATAATAATAATAATGATAATGAAAAAATAGTGATATTCGTTAAGCGCTTACTATGTGCCAGGCACTGTACTAAGCTCTGGGGTAGATACAAGCTAATCAGGTTGGACACAGATCCTGTTCTACATGGGGCTCACAGTCTTAATCCCCATTCTACAGATGAGGGAACTGCGGCATAGAGAAGTGAGGGGACTTGCCCAAGGTCACACAGCAGGCTGGGAATAGAACCCAGGTCCTGCTGACTTCCAGGTCCAGAGATGGAGATGGCTTTTCCTTTTTTTTTGCTAAACCTCCATCATCATAGAGTGGGGGTGTTAGCTTGGTTGCCAATGGACAACTTGCCCCTGCAAGTGGGAGAAAATCAATCAACCGTTCAATGGTATTTATTGAGCGCTTATCGCGTGCAGAGCACTGAACTAAACCCTTGGGAGAATACAATACATCAGAATTAGCAGACGCATTCCCTGCCCATAACAAAAAGGCTGAAACCCCTCTATCTGAAACCCCTCTGGAACCTCATTTCTCAAATAAAGATAATTATAACGGTGGCTTTTGGTAAGACCTTATTACATGCTAAGCACTCCACTAAGCACTGGGATAGATACGAGATAATCAGATCGGACGCAGTCCTAGTCCCACTTGGGGTTCACAGTCTACGAGGGAGGGAGAACGGGTAATAAAAATTCCCATTTTACTGATGAGGAAACAGAGGAGCTAAGTGTCTTGCCCAAGGTCACACAGCAGGCAAGCGGTGGAGCCGGGATTAGAAGCCAGACCCTCTGACTCCCACCCTCAGGCTCTTTCCATTAGGTTGCTCTGCTCCTCTATCGTATGGAGAGGGACTCTCTGGGTATCACGGGCAAAGGGGTCACGGAGTCCTGAACTGGTAGCCCCAAGAATATTATTGGCCTCTCTTTTCTTTTTTAAAGTTCTCCTTCCGACGGCCCTCTCTCCCTGACAACCCGGTCGATCCCCCTCTTTCTTATCGCTTCTCCCCTCTCTCCCCGCTCCGCATCATCACCTTTCTCCCACCTCCTCTGCCCTCTCGGTGGGAACAGAAGATGTAACCTGTTGTTGTCATCTCAACAATAGACCTATTTTATCACGAGTCTTTTTTTCTCTCTCTCTCGGTGGAGGGTGTCGAGGGGCATGGGAGGGTCACGGAGAACCACTGTACTAGACCAATTTGGATTCGGTGGGGGCGGTTAGAGCCTTGCTCGATCTCTGCAAAGCATTTCCGGTACTGCACAGACAGTTACCACAAAGTGAGTCAGAAGTCACTTTCAAGTGGCTTCATTCAACACCCCTCTGATCTGCCCTTATCCAAAGCTTTCTTGGGGGGGGGGACATCGTTTCCCCTGGTCTGATATCAGCTCACCCCAGAGAGCCAGGAAGCGGAAGGCAGATGTGCCCCCCACCCCCTCCCAGCCCCTACCAAACCCCAGAAGAAAAGCACTCGCGAATATCTCTGCCCAGAAACTCGATGGAGAAATATTGGTTCACGTGGCCCTCTCTCTCTCTCTGCTCACCTTTCTGTCCAGCGTGTCGGACCTCAGGCCGTCCAGGGAGTTGTTCCTGCGCACCCTCTCGTTTGAACAGAATCTCCTTGAGGGATAATCCTTCTCTTGCAGTTCTCTGCAGAGCCTCGAACAGGACTCTCTCTTTCCCTTTTTTACGGTCTTTGTTTAGCGCTCACTCTTGCCGGGCGCGATATTAAGTGCTGAGGTAGATACCTCCAGGTTGTAAGCTCGCTGAGAGCTGGGAATATCCCTGTTTACTGTTCTGTTGTACTCTTCCAGTCGCTTAGTACAGTGCTCTGCAATCAGTAAGCGCTCAATAAATAGAGTTGAATGAATGAATGAATTCAATAAATAGAGTTGAATGAATGAATACAAGCCAAACGTGTTGGACACAGTTAAGGGCTCTCAACCTTAATCCTCATTTAACGGATGAAGTAACCGAGGCCCAGAGAAGTGAAGTGACTTGCCCGAGGTCACCCAGTAGACACGTGGGGGAGCTGGGATTAGAACCCAGGTCCTTCTGACTCCCAGGCCTGGGCTCTATCCACTAGGCCATGCTGCTCTCTCACAGTGAATCCTAGATAAATATTACCGATTGACCGTCTGTATTGCTACGAGTGCATTTGTGAGTCTGGGGGAAGGGGCGGAAATGGAAAGTGGAAGGCTTAATTCTTTTCTTGGGCTCTTTTTGTTTGAGGTATTTGTTAAGCACCTACTATGTTCCAGGCACTGAACTAAGCGGTGGAGTAGATACAAGCTAAACAGGTTGGACCTAATCTACATCCCACATGGGACTCACAGACTTAATTCCCATTTTGCAGATGAGGGAACTGAGGCACAGAGAAGTGAAGCGATTTGCCCAAGGTCTCAGAGCAGACAAGTGGCAGAGCAGGGATTAGAACCCAGGTCCTTCGGACTCCTAGGCCCGGGCTCTATCCACTAGGCCGTAACTAAAGAGAACTTGCCGAATTGTCCATTCCAAGTGCTTAGTACAGCGCTCTGCACGTAGTAAGCGCTCAATAAATACGATCGAATGAATGAATGAATAGTAAGTGCTCAATAAATACGATAGAATGAATGAATGTTACTCAGAAAATTGCCGTTCCTGAGTATAGGAAAGTCCAGAGATGCAGTGTTTACTTGGTTCCATGCTGGTTGTGAGAGATTTCTAATGGTAACTGGGATCTAAGAAATAATAATAATAACACTGGTATTTGTTAAGTGCTTACTATGTGCCAGGCACTGTACTAAGCTCTGAGGTAGATACAAGAAAATCGGACGGACACAGCCCCTGTCCCACACAGGACTCGTAGTCTTAATCCCCATTCTACAGATGAGGTAATTGAAACACAGAGAAATGACTTGTCCAAGGTCACATAGTAGACAAGTGGCGGAGCCAGAATTAGAACGCCGGTCCTCTGACTCCCAGGCCCGTGCTCTTTCCACCAGGCAACACTGTTTCCCAAGACATCTCATATCAGATATGAATTTTACCATTAACACTAGCTACTTGGAAGTATATATTTTTAGAGGGAATTTAGATGACTCCTGGTCCCTGCAATATGCTTGCTGGGTGACCTTGGGGAAGCCATTTCACTTTTCTCTACTTCAGCTTCCTCATCTGTAAAATAGGGGTTCAAAACCTGTTCTCCCTCCTACTCAGACTGCTAGATCCAGGTGGGACAGGGTCTGTGACTGCTCTGATGATCTTCTATCTACTCCGGTGTTTAGTAGAGTGCTTGACGCCGAGTAAGTATTGAACAGGTATCACTCTGTAGTTTCACTCATCCGATAAGTAATAGCCCAGTTTCTCCGACATTGTTTTAGCAGAAACGTTTCTGATGGATTCAAATGGTCCATAAATCCACAGAAAACTTTTACCAAGCGGCGTGGCTCGGTGGAAAGAGCCCGGGCTTGGGAGTCAGAGGTCATGCGTTCGAATCCCCGCTCTGCCACTCGTCAGCTGTGTGACTGTGGGCAAGTCACTTCACTTCTCTGGGCCTCAGGTACCTCATCTGTAAAATGGGGATTCACTGTGAGCCTCACGTGGGACAACCTGATTAACCTGTATCTACCCCAGCACTTAGAACAGTGCTCTGCACAAAAGTAAGCGCTTAACAAATACCAACATTATTATTCTATCAGGACACCAGTGCTTCTGGGGGCCAAGAGAACTAGTACAGAGAATACTGTGGGGTCCCACTTTCCTTCGTCCTTAGCATTTAATGGTATTTGTTAAGCACGTACTGTTTGCCAAGTGTTGCACTAAGCTCTAGGGTAGATACAAACTAATCAGGTTGGACACAGCCTCCTTCATGAGGCTCACTGAAGTCTTAATCCCCATTTTACGAATCGAAGCACAGAGAAGTGAAGAGATTTGCCCAAGATCACACAGCAGACAGGTGGCAGAGCCGGGATTAGAACCCACTTCCTTCTGACTCCCAGGCCTGTGCCCTATCTATTAGGCCCCGTTGCTTCTCAAGTTATCCTTAACCTGAATTACCCTTTATCCGATTTTTCACAAGTGTCTTGGACATGTGGTCAACAGCATGGTAGCTGAGAATGTCTAATGTTAGAGAAAGTGTCTCTGTTTCCCTCTCTCCCACATTTCAGGCATTGCTCGAATAATTTCCTGTTGGTTTAGAACAACTTCTCCACTCCTGTTTCAAACCACATCCTTCACCTCCTTTCAATCTTTTCCCAATGTGCTTTTTTTTGTGGCATTTCTAAAGCATTTACTCTGTGCCAGGTACCATGCTAAGTGCTGGGGTTCAAAGTCTAAACTGGAGGGCAGTGAATTTAATCCCCATTTTTTAGTGGGGGAAACTGAGGCCCGAGAAGCGAAGTGATTTGCCCAAGGTCAAAGAGCAGTCAAGTGGCGAAGCTGGGATTAGAAGCCAGGTCCTCTGACAACCAGGCCCAGGCTCTTTCCACTAGACCACGTTGCCACTGGGTCTAAACACCTATTCTCCAACCCCTGGCTATAATCTATGCCCCACTTTGCCACCTCAACATTCATATAATAATGTATCCGTGTGGCTCGGTGGAAAGAGCCCGGGCTTGGGAGTCCGAGGTCATGGGTTCTAATCCTGACCGCCACTTGTCAGCTGTGACGGCCACTTGTCAGCTGTGTGACTTTGGGCAAGTCGCTTCACTTCTCTGGGCCTCAGTCACCTCATCTGGAAAATGGAGATTGAGACTGCGAGCCCCATGTGGGACAGGGACAGTATCCAACCCAATCTGCTTGTATCCACCCCAGCGCTTAGTACAGTGCCGGGCACATAGTTAAGCACTTAACAAATACCGTAATTATTATTATTATTATTCTAAAATGGCATGCCTTATTATGCATCATTTGTCTAAGTCATTGTTTTGTGCAGATCTTTCCACACTTCAAAATCTCCCATGGATGTCCATTCCTCTCCGCAGCAAGCGGAACCTCCTAACCACTGACTTCAAGGCATTCAATCAGCTTCCTCCCCCTTCAATAATAATAATAATAATGTTGGTATTTGTTAAGCGCTTACTATGTGCAGAGCACTGTTCTAAGTGCTGGGGTAGATACAGGGTGATTATCAATCAGTCGCATTTCCCGAGTGCTTATCATGCGCGAAGCACTGTTCTAAACGCTTGGGAGGGTACCATGTAATAAAACCAGCCCACAGGGAGCAACCTCTCTGCTCTCCCACTAGTATTTAGTGTTTATTGAGCGCTTACTATGTGCAGAGCACTGTACTAAGCACTTGGAATTAACAAGTCGGCAACAGATAGAGACGGTCCCTGCCGTTTGACGGGCTCACGGTCTAATCGATCCAGCTCACACACCTCCTACTCACTATGCCTCGTTCTCATCTCTCTCGCTTTTGACCTCTCACCCAACTGCCTGTGACTCCCTCCCTCCTTCACACCCACCAGACCACCCCTCTCCCAATCTTCAAGCCCCTCCTGGCATCACACCTCCTCCGGGAGGCCTTCCCCGATTAATCTCTCATCTCCCCACCCTTCGGCTGGCCCCTCGACATCTCCGCCTCACCTATGCCTTGAGCGCATCCCCTCTCCGCCCCCTGGAAACACTTATGCATCTATCTTTATGCCTTATTACCTCCTCCTTTCTGTAATGTATTTTAGTAACTGTCTCCGCCGTCTGATTGTAAACTTCTTGAAGGCAAGGATCACGTTCCCTAACTCTGTTGTACTGTTCCAAATGCTTAGGGTAGTGTCTGCCCGGAGTTAGCTCTCAATTAATACTGCTGATTGGTTAGCGTAAGTTGAGACCCATCGATATGTGGATCGTAAACTGCTTCCCCTATTAAATCACGGCTTTTAAAAATCCTCGGCGCCTTATCAATACCTTCTACACCGTAAGCTGCTACACTATTACAGTGTACTCTCCCAAGTGCTCAGAACAGTGTTGTGCACCGAGTAAATGCTCAATAAACATGATCGATTGATTATTTAGTACTCAGTAAGTATTTTTGGTACTGCCTGACGGCCTGGGAATCAGAGAAGCAGCGTGGCCTAGTGATGTTTATCATAACTGTGGTATTTATT